>NC_052360.1:72978908-73198938 GCF_009727055.1 Benincasa hispida | reverse complement strand
GATCCCACAGCTGGGATCAAGGCATCAAAGCAACAAAGCACAAACAAAAACAGGACTCGATTGAAACAAAGCCGAAACAAAAGCAAACAACACCATCCACTTGGGAGAAAAACAACAAAAAGAAAACAAAACCCCACCACTCGGGGCCAACCGCAAAACGAAGAACATCAACAAGAACAAAAAAAGGAAAAACATCCGTAAACGCATTAGATATGACCAAGAATATCAACCCGCCAGGAGGCAGCATGAGTACGAATTGTGTAGACCATAATGTGAAACAAAGTAGACACCGTCCTCAGATTACTCCCATGAAGCCGTCGATCACGCTCCTGCCAAATGTAGTAGATGGAATCACACCCGAAGACACGAAATAACTTACTATGCACCCCCTTACCCTACCCCACTCGGCATACCCAAGACAACTCAACATCCCAACCCGCCACCTGATGAGACAAACCCAACTGACGCAACACACATGGCTACACCTCTCTCCCAAACCCACACTCAAAAAATGGATGATCTCGCGATTCCACACCTCCTCCACACAGAAGACGCCCCCCTTTGACAGCATACCCCAACTCCTCAACCAATCTCGTGTAACCAATATGTCCCTCACAACTAACCAAACACAGAAGAAGTGACACGAAATACCTCCCCCAGACCACAAAAGACCTACCCAAAACACCCTAGGACGATGAGGGCACAAACTTTCCCACGCATTAGTGATAGAAAACTGACCACTAGCACCTAGTACCCAAACCCAATAATCCTCCCCCCTCACCCTAGGCCCCACTGCCTGAATAAGACCCTAGATCTCAAGCAACTCCCATGACATTGTAGGTCACCTCCACCCTCCCTCACCATCCATAAACTCCGATAACCGCACCTCCCTACTACTTTTTGCATCATAGATCATCGTAGGTCCATATGAATCCATAATCGCACCCCCCGACAACCAAGGATCCCACTAAACAAAACATGACCTTCCATCATCTACCATCAAATAAACTAAATGCTTGAATCTATCCTTACAACGCAAGATACCCCTCAAGCACCATGACCTCCCAACCTCACACCGAACAACCCATAAAAACCACCCATGCAAAACATATGCTTCCACCCACGCCACCCACAAAAACCCCATTTAATTAAAAGAAGCTAGAACAGCTTCATAATAGCAGCCTGATTCCATGAAACCACATGTTTCACACCCAACCTTCCCTCACCCTTTGACGAGTACACCTCATCCCACGCCACCCGTGCACCACCCCGACTCTCTGCACTGCCCTTCTATAAATAACTATGCAACAGACGATCAACCTCATGAGTTATACACACAGACAACACGAAGATGCTACACTAAAACATCTGAAAGAACTATAAGACAGACCTGACAAGCTCCAACCTCCCAGCAAAAGAGAGAGACTGAGCCACCCAACTTCTAATACAAACTGTAATCCACTGTATCAAAGGCGCACAATCCACAACCCTAAACCGACCAGCCAATAAAGGTAACTCCAGATACCTAACAGGCAGTGAATCAAGAGAGAAACCCATAAAAGCAGCAAGCTCCTCCGCCTCACTAGATTCCACACTCGTAACAACACATGGAACTCTTCCCAACATTCGTAACTAACCTAGACAGCTTTGCAAACTCTGCCAAAACCTGCCTCACAAACTCCAAAGAACCCCTCTCAGCTGCACAAAAAATCATCAAATCATGTGCAAAAACCAAATGAGTCAGGCCCACAAGCTCACACCGATCAAGGAACCTAAATCACACAGTAGGCTTATTCAACAACCTGGTCAGGACCTCCATCACCACCACAAACAAAAAAGGAGACAACGGATCCCCCTACCTCAACCCATTTCTACCAGAAAAAACCCCTCAAGGGAACCATTAATCATCACAGAGAGCATAGGCGAAGTAACACAAGCCCTTATCCAACTAACAAATTGAAGGGGCAATCAACACACCAAACAAAAAATCCCAATTGATCGAATCATATGCCTTTTGAAGATCAACCTTCAACACACAACGCGACTTCCCTCTGCTTATTTTATAGCCCCCATAAGCTCCTGACACAATAAAATGTTATAAAAAATCGACCTACCAAGAACAAACGCAGACTGGTTACCACTAATAAAAGAAGGCAACCACAACCGCAATCTTTCAGCTAGGACCCTCGAGATACACTTATACACAACATTGCAACAAGAAATAGGATGAAAGTTCTCCATACGTTCAGCTCCTCGCCTCTTTGGGATAAGAGTAATAGCAATAGAGTTAACTCCACCCGACAAATAATGGGACTCACAAAAATTTAGAACCGCATCATATAAATCATCCCCAACCACACTTTAAGCAACTTTGTAAAAATCCACTGAAAACCCATTAGGCCCAGAAGCCTTTCCAGACTTCAACGAGAATAAAGCCTTCTGAATCTCATCCCGACTCATTGAGCTACCAAGCACCTCCACCCCCTCCGTTGACCAGCTGAACTGCACAATATCCCCAATCCGGGCAGTAAGATCTCTATACCTCACACGCTACTACGAAAGAAATCCACTGCCACCCCCGACACCCTATCATGTATTATCTGGTGAGTCCCCCCAGCATCCACAACTGAGAATAAACCACTGCAGCTATAGCGAGAACGGACACAAAGATGAAGAAACGCCATGTTCATATCACCTAACTCCAGCCATCTCACCCTAGCCTTTTGCCGGAGCGACCCCTCATCCAATCTAGCCACTGACCATAACACCTCAGGGGCCTGAGTTGCCTCCGCACACACCGACTCTAGAAAAGGATCCCTCTCCAACTCAGCCTGAGCAGTCTCCATAACCTGCCTAGCAACCCGCACCTCATCAGATAACATAGAGATATGCCTACCAAACAAGGCACGTAAAACTCGATTCACTACCTTCAAATTTCGCACAAAGCTAACCATAGGGGACACATCCTCCGACCTTCTCCACATTGACTTGATAGTATCAATAAAACCATTTGTCTCCGCCTAATGAGTAAAATAGCGGAACGTAGGAGGTGGCCTACTCCTCTTCTCCCCTGTAGACACCAGAAAAGGGCTATGATCAGTAATCCTTCACTGCCTAACCCTAACCTCAAAATACGAAAAAGCCACCTTCTACGCCTCATTAGTCAAGCAATGATCCAACCGGCGCAAGATACCATTCCCCTGAACTTTACTAGTCCAAGTAAACCAGTTACTTATCACCCCTATCTCAACCAGATCTGCCTCCAACAACGCCCCATCAAACTTCTTCATCTCCCTCAAGCTAGAGCAACCACCAATATCCTTCGAACTACTACGAATAGCATTAAAATCACCATAACAACTTCAGGAAACTACCATGAGGCACACACATCAATCAACTAGGTCCACAAGTTCCGCCTATCACTCACGTGATTAGAGGCATACACAATGCCAATATATACCCTAGCACTAGATATAATATCCACCAAAGTTCCAGAAATGAATTGATCCTCATTGACATCCAGAATAAAATCATAGACACTCTTCCGCCACATTACCCAGATCCTTCCAACTCCTTTCACATTGTAGCTACTCACACAACTCCAAGCATCACCAAACCTACCCACCACCATACTTCGCGGCAAATCCTCGTCTCAAGCAAACATCAGAAAGTAATAGAAGAGGAGGATAGAAAATCCACCACCACCCTACACTTGACTGGGACATTCAACCCCTTAACATTCCAGGAACACCAGATCATGAAACTTGCAAGAAGTCACACCTACCACCTCCCACTGGGCTTTTGCCCGAACTTCCAAACATCCCATCCAAAACAGACAAAGGATCAGGATTAGACTGCACTAATACTAGTGCCAACGATTCTCCCTCCTCATCACTCAATACGTCAAACTGATTACGATCATCAACATGCTTAATGAACCCCGTAATCCCAGGGAAGCCATAAACTACTCTAATCCTCAAAGGTGTCGATCCCAAAGACCCACTGCCACCCCTATGTCCTACACCTCCTCGATCACGCCGACGATAGCTAACCATAGTAAACTCGTCCTCACACCCTACACTCCTATTCCCAACCATTGGGCTAACTTCCTCCCACCAATACTTAACTCCTGACCCTTCCTTACACTCTCAAGGCCGCCAAACACCCCCCATTAACCGCCATAATACTCAAATCCTGACCTTTTGCCATACCTTGTTTCTCACACATAGCCCTAGTATGTCCAAAAGATCCACAACAAGCACTGAGGCTTCCACTCATACACTAATAGAACGGTAAACTCCTGACCCTGCATTCTAACAATGACTGAAGGGGGCAATAACGAATCACCATCCACCTGAACATAAACTCTCACATACGATAACCGACGTCGCTCTCTAGTTGCAACATCAAACGAACACAGGCTTACCCACGATACTAGCCAACACTACTGAGCCCCTATCTGTCCACAACTCTAAGGGAACACACTCCAGTTTAATCCAGATAGGGACAAAAAAAAAAGTTTCAGGAACAATACCTGGTGACCACTGTCGCAATAAAGATAGGCTTGCCACCCAAGTGCCACGGACCATTCTCCAGCACCCAATCTCGTGACTCTGCCTTTTGAAATTTAAAGATAATTAATCCGTTCTCCAGCAAGGTAATAGTTGGCATCTCTACGCGTCCTCAAATTCTCTTGATAAGGTGACAAATAACAGAATACGGGAGTTTTGCATCCAAAAACTGATCCACCAAAGATTTCTCCCATAAACAAACACCCGCATCGAGAACCTCCTCACAAGGCTCAACAATCACTTTATCATTTTCAATCAATGGGGAAAGGCGGGAGGGGGGTGGTAAACTTTAAATTTCCCCTCAAATTGGAGCTAAAAAGGGCCGCCCACGAATTTCTCCCTTTCAAACTGGAACTGGATCCAACAGAACCAAACTGCTCCCCCGTTGAACCTAACTGGTCTGTCTTTGAACCAAACCCCGTAGTTGAACCGACTCGCCATTCTCGTTCGTAGAAACCGGATACTCAATACTCCCCACAAACCCAACCCTATTTACCTCCTCACGGTCCAGTTTCAGTCCCACAACGACCCCCATCTCTGGCTCAACACCTCTCAGCCCCACCATAACACCCAAGCCATTCGTCATTCTCCCTTGCACTAGAGCCCAGACTGCCCTGCCCACCACCTGACCCAATACCCAACCCACCCAGATCACCCAACCCCCAGTTCTCCCCAACTCGGATTGATTCGAGTTCTAGGTTAGAGGACATAGGCATCTTCATCCCTTCGAGCGCCACTGGAATACCAACCAACAAACTTTCCAGCCCAACTCCGGCAACACTTCCCGCATCAGACCCTTCACCCTCCTCAGAACGACCATCAGACACCCCAAACTCCTTCATCTTCAAACGAGCCACCAATCCCTATTCAACCTCCGGTTTAAGGAGACAAAAGGGTTGTCGTGCCATGCGAGCTCCATTCTTCTCCTTCAGTCCTAAAGACGACCATTTACGCACCATCCTCCCAAATCCAAACCCGATTAGAACTACCCAACACCCAACCGACAAAATCACCCAACACCCAACCGGTTTTAAGAAGAAAATTTTCGTGGCAATGACAACAGAGACCAAATGGTGAACGAAAATACCCAACACCTACCCGACAGAATCACAGTGCCTAAAAAACTTACCACCCAGCATCCCGATACGGAATCACCCACCCAAGCAGAATCACACGAGCGATCGACGAGGCTAAGGCGGTTGATACGGAGCGACCACCAAAGAACGCGCGGTGACGACAAGGAACCTCACGAGATTGTGCGATGAATAGACTCCCGGAAACAACACACGGTAGCACAAACAACAAGTCTCGCCGTGGTCGGAGAGACGCACGTAGATGTGCGACGGCGAGAGGCAGCTAGGGTTCCCTTTACACGCGAACAATGTTTGTGTTGTTAAAAAAAAAAAGAAAGAAATTAATAGGTAAGAATGATGTTGCTATTATTGAAATAAAAAATATATATATCATAATGCTACAAACAAAATTTCTAGCAAAAGAAAAAAAAATAGAGAGCATTAAAAAAAAATGGAGGAGTTACCTAATTGAAAATTAGAGATTTGATATAGCTATTTATAAAAAACAAAAAAAATAAAAAAGGATAGATTATTTATTTTCATAGCCACTTTTAGATTTTAAATTTTAGATTTAGATATAGATAATATATAATTTTTTTCTCTAAACTAAAATAAACCCTTTCAGATTTTAGACATTAAATAGGGCATATCTTTTATTATTATGATTATGATTATTATTTTATTTAATATGTGATGCCAAAAAAATAGGGAAAATCTCGTTTACTATTATTATTAGTTAATTTAACGTGTGTGTCAAAAGATGGTTTTTTTTTTCTTTTTTTAAATTTCACGTGAGAACAACAAAAAGAATAAAAATTTATTTAATAATTTAAATATAAAATCATCTAAGATATCCTTATAACCATTACCAAATTTTATTTTTATAGCTTTTTTTTTTAATGATAAATAAATCAAATAAAATATTAAAATTAAATGATAAATTAAATATTAGAGGTAACCAAATTTTAAATCAGTCAATTTGATTTTTACATGAATGATATAAGAATGATATAATTTTTTTTAACAATTTTTAATGTAAATTACAACATATAACTTTATAACCAACCACTAAGAGGGAAAAACACGGAAAGCAAATGTTTTTTCCTATAGCTCATTTTAGATAGTACAATATAGAGATAGTAGACACAGGATAAAATATGATTTGTTTTTATTATTTTTTCTTTACCTTTATTTAATTTGAAGTAGATATTGAAGATAAAATGTGATTTTAAAAAATCGTAAATAAGAGATTAGAAGATAAAATATGATTTTTGTAAAATAAAAAATCTCTTTATTTAAAGAGATGTAGGTACTATTAAAGATAAAATGTGATCTTATTTAAATATTTCTCGTTAATTAGAGATTAGAGAATGAAATGTGATTTTTTAAAAATTTTATTTTTCCTTTATTTAATCTTAGATAGATATTAGAAGTTTTAATGTGAAACTACGTCTTAGTAACATCAAACTAAAAGGGGCAAAAGGGAAATTAAATGTTTCTCTCCTTATAAGATAATTGAATTTGAAATTAAAAAATGAGGATTTTCAAAAATAGAAAAATAAGGAAAACAATTTTCATAACATAGAGAATTTTTTTTTTTTTTTTTTTTTTTTTATAGAAACTAATAGAAATCTATTAGTATATATCAGTGATAGAAATCGATAGATGCTGATAGAAGTAGAATATAAACGGATAGACGTTAATAGAATTCTATCCGTGTCAGTATTTTTTTTTTCTATTTCTATGAATAGTTTGATATTTTTTCTATTCGTAAAATTTTTTTATTAAAAGATCATATAAAATATAATAAGATGAAAGATATAAAAGAAAATTTAGATATTTTAAAATGCAATAAATAACTGAAAAAAATACTTTAACTGTGAGGGCATAATGGAGATTAACATTTAATATACACACGACCACATGCAACCAGTTTGCCACAAATCAAAGAAATGTAAAACTACGATTTTGGTCCTTGAGGATTTTTTTTTTTTTTTTTTAAATTTTAAATTTACAATCTACATGGATTAGAGGGTTGCCATTTTTGTATTTGGATACTGATTTTGCTTCACTCCCATGAGTCAAGTATTTTCTATCTTTTCCTTGTATGAGAATTTACTCAATTCATCTTCTGTAAGAGAGGTGAGATCCACTTTTAGAGATTAATTTTTTTTTGCTAGAATATTAGAAAATAGATTTGAGGGCCTTTTCGAAAGGGAGAAGAGGGGAGGAGAGAGAAGAGGAGAGGTGAGAAAGAAGAACGAGAGGTGTGCAAAAATTGGACAAAAATGACTAACCAAACCGAACTAGGTTTCTTTTAAGAAAATGGAACCATCGCTTACTAATATATACAACCGAATGGTTCAATTGGATCTACGGTTCACAACCTTAAAAAACAGTAAAAATCGAACCGAACCAAATATTTATTATATACGTGGACTGACATGAGAAGTAGCAAATTTGAAAGTTTCATTTCTAAAATTAGAAAAATATTTTTAAATAAGAAAAATGGAAAAATGAATTTCATTAATATCAATTAATAATTATCAAAGGACAAAAATACCCTAACATAGAAAAACGTGATTCACCGAAAATTGCATTTTAAGAGAATAAAACAGATTTTCAAACATTTTAAAATAATAAAAAGATTTACTACGTATTAGAAAATGGTGGATCAACTTTTTTCAAAACTTTAAAATCGTTGGCAATTTTTTTTTTTCCTTTTGAAAAAATGTTCAAACAATCTTAATATCAAATTTGTCGACACAAATACAATGTACTTGAGAATTCCTTTTGAAAAGTTGTTCAAATAATCAGATCCAAAGGCAACCATAAAATCAAATTTGCAAATGCAAATACAGTATACTTAAAAATTCTTTTTGAAAAGATAACCATAAAATTAAATTTGCAAACGCAAATACAGTATATTGAATTTATTTTTTTTTTTTTTGAAAAATTGTTCAAATGACCGAATATAAAGTTGCAAAGAAACCTGCAAAAGTATAACAAAAGAATCCAAAACCAAGGAATTAAAAAAAATGGTTGATTCCTCACGGATCAAAAATCGTGACAGTCGTAGGTTAGTTAGTCCTAAGATATGTTCACTGGGGCATGCGGGATAGCAAGCGGAGTGCGCTCCCCTTCAACAAATGAGAGTTTTCGGTGGAACTGGTGAACCAGGCGTGTGCCTACTCTTGAGGGATCATGATGGATGGACATATTGCCTTTGACACTACACTGGTCGGGAGCTATTCCCGCTCCCCTGATGAACCCATGGGAGGGCAAAACTAATTCGTCTCGAGGATAATATAGAAGACTTACCTCGGCCTAGGGCAATTGAGGTATCACACGGGAGATGCCGTGTGTGCAAGAACTCTAACCCCGTGACAGATTGTCCCTCCTTCTTGAAGCAAATTTAGAAAATATTTTCTTGAATATAGAAAATTAACCATATTACTAAAAAAAATCCATAAAAGTCCACAAGTTCATCAACATAATTTTTTTTTAAAGAAAATCCCAATTTAGTAAGTGTGTTCATGAAATTAAGATTATGAGAAAAAATCCATAAAATGGTGCACTACACAAAAAATGGCAACAACTAGCAAGAAAAAAAAAAGTCATACCCCACCCTGTCGAGTTAACTGGAATCACTCGTAGACTACTTGACGACGACGGAGATGACAACCCAACAGGGCTCATCTTAGTTGCCACACTACTGCTAGATCCAACCCAGACGATGGTGGCTCTGACTCAAAAGAATTTTCTAAGAAACAAACTTCTAGTGACCAAGATGCATGGGTGAGCTCATTAGAATATTAAGATAGTCTAAAGAAAGGGATTTAAATTAACCTCTGGAAAAACTTATCCTTAAATAATGTATTGTATGTACCTTCCTTATATAGGAACTTGGTATTTGGGAGTGTGTTGACTCGGACTAGGCTTAAAATTATCCTAGAAGCTGACAAGGTTATCCTCACCCAAAATGGAAACTTTGTTGGTAAGGGATATCTTGCTGATGGTCTTTTTATACTGAACACTGTCTCTGTTTCAAATATGATAAATGCAAGTGCTTACATAGTTGAGCCTCTTGATACATGGTATGGTAGACTAGGTCATGTGAATATTGCATCAGTTAAGAAACTTAAGGATTTAAAATTGATTAATACATCTGAAACACATGAAACTAGTAAATGTTTTGTTTGTGTAGAAACAAAGTTTGTCAAGAAACCTTTTAAACCTGTCACATCTAGTAGTATACACCACAAGTAGAGGTGAGATAAAATACTACATTTCTTTTGTTGATGATTTTTCTAGATATACTAGAATTTATCTTTTAAAGACAAAAGATGAAACTGGTAGTATGTTTCTGAACTATAAAGCAGAAGTAGAGAATCAATTAGATAAGAAGTTTAAGATGTTAAGATCAAATAGAGGTGGTAAATATAGTGATAATACACTGAAAAAAATTTGTGAATCAAATGGCATTATTCATGAATTTATCGCTCTTTATTCACCACAACAAAATGGTATAATATACCGTAAAAACAAAACTCTTAAGGAAATGATGAATGCTATGTTGTTAAGCTCTGGATTGTTTGATAACATGTGGGGGGAAACTGTGTTTTATGCCTGTTTTATTCTTAACAGAGTACCTCACAAGAACCTGGAAAAGATACCTTACGAACTTTGGAGAGGATATGCACCTAATCTCTCTTCTCTAAGGGTGTGGGGATGTTTGGCTAAGGTTTCATATACTGCATTCAAGATACCCACGGTAGGATCTAAAACTTTTGATTGTGTGTTTATTGGTTATGCACAAAGTAGGCGTTGCATACAGATTTATGCTTGAATGATAGATCTATGTGTGAATATAGGGATGCAGAATTTTTTAGCATATTTTTCCTTTGAAAAAGGGAAACACTAAAACTGTTAGAACAACTAATTGTGAGAATGATTATGTTTTCATGCAACAACTAATTGTGAGAATAATTTTGTTTCCATGCCTTCCTTGTCTAATAGTATGCCCTTCCTTGTCTAATAGTATGCACGATATAACTTTTAGTAGTCTGTTTGACATTGTAGATGTTAACAACATAGATAGAATACCTAGAACCAAGAATAAGTAAGAGATAGAGAACTAAGAAAAATTTTTATCATGATTTTTTAACTACTTTTTAGTTGAGAAGCCAAATGATATTGACTATCAGTTTGCATGTATGTACCTTATAGATGAGGATCCTAAATCTTACCAAGAAGCCTTAAGTTTTGTAGACTCTAGCTTATGGAAAGAAGCTATTAAGAGTCAATTGGATTATCTAATCATGAACCAAACTTGGAACTTAGTAGATCTTCCAAAAGGAAGTAAACCTATTAAATGTAAGTGGATTTTCAAAAGGAAAATGAGGCCATATGGTTTAATTGAAAGATACAATGCTAGATTGGTGGTAGTAGGGTATACACAAAAACGAGGTGTTGGTTATTTTGACACGTATTCCCTTATAACAAAAATAGCTATTATGAGGGCCTTGATCGCGTTGGTTGCTATCCATGGGCTTCTAATTCACCAAATGGATGTAAAAACAACATTTCTCAATGGTGATCTAGAAGAAGAAATCTATATGGTACAACTTGAAGGCTATACAGTAGCCGGTCAGGAAAACAAAGTATGTAAACTAAAAAAATCTTTTTATGGTCTTAAACAAGCTCCCAAACAATAGTATGAAAAATTCAAAGATACTTTGATAAACAATGGTTTCAAGGTAAACTCTTCAGATATATGTGTTTATTCAAAGTTGTTTGGAACTAAATGTGTGATTATATGTTTGTAGGTTGATGATATGCTCATCTTTGGAATAAACATAAAGATGATATAGAATACTAAATTGTTATTATCTTCCACTTTCGAAATGAAAAATTTAGGGGAAGCTGACGTAATACTTGGTGTTAAGATAAGAAAAATTGAAAATGGTTTTTCTCTGTGTCAATCACACTACATTGAAAAATTACTAAAGAAGTTTGATTGTTTTGATGATCCTCCTGCAATAACTCCTTAGAATGCTAGTATAAGTCTTAAGAAAAATAAAGGTGATCGTGTATCTCAGCCTGAATATGCAAAGATTATAGGTAGCGTTATGTTTTTAATGAACTATACTAGACCTAATATTGCATATGTTGTTAGTAGATTGAGTAGATATACACATAATCATAAGAAGAATCATTGGAGTACTCTTCGTCGTCTATTAAGATATCTTAAGGGAACCATAAACTATTGTTTACATTTTAACAAATTCCCTGTTGTATTAAAAGGTTATTGTGATGCTAACTGAGTATCTAATAATGACGAAGTCAGTTCTACAAGTGGTTATATCTTTTATTCGGAAGGGGAGCAATATCATGGAAGTATGCAAAACAAACTTGCATAGCTAAATCCACTATGAAATCAAAATTTATTGCTCTAGAACTAGCAAGACATGAGGCTGAATGGCTTAGAAGCCTACTAGGGGATGTACCATTGTGGGGGGCATCAGTACCGGTATCTGTGCACTATGATTCACAGACTGCCATAGGTATTGCCAAGAATAGTGTATATAATGGCAAAAGGAGACATATACGTCTTAGATATGGAGCTGTGAAATAATTGTTAAAGGGAAGAATTATTTCCTTGGCTTTTGTGAGGTTTGAGTAAAATTTGGCTGACCCTTTGACCAAAGGCCTAATAAGAAAAATAATTTTAGAATCATTAGCATGGGGCTTAAATCCTTGTAGGATTCTATAGCCCTTTATCTGGGTAATCTATTGCGATAGACTCAATGGTCCATAGCCTTTAATTTGGGTGGTCCCAGTACGGATTTGATGGAAAGACCTAAAACCTTTTAAAATTCCATAGCCCTTCTTTTGGGTGGTCCTAGTATGGACTTGATGGATGAGTGTGAAACCTTCATAGCTCAGTTTTGAGTGATTTGTCTTTGACATATTTGATGAAGTAGGTTCTAGTATGGACTAGACTCGAAGTCTTCATAGCTCAGTTTTGAGTGGCCTATTGCGATAGATTGGATGAAGCAATTAACGTGATTGTGAAGGTGTGGCTTCTTATATGAAAGAGTTTAAAAGTCTCTTTCTAGAGTTTTCATGATGACCCGAGGTTTATGTGTATGGCCATAATAAGCACATTTTATATCGCATAATCGAGAGAAGGACTAGGAGTAAGACGTGTTGTGGGGGTCTCAACCAGTGTTATTGAAAGTTCAAGAGGTAACTCATTCTCTCTAACAAGGTTGTTGCCCTACTTCACTGTGCATCAATTCAAATCGTTAGATATTGATGTTTAAGTCTGATCTCCTTTATTTGCTCAGAACACTTATTTATTTTCAATTAAACTTTTATTTTCTTTACTTGTTAACTTTTCTCTAACAGTCATTTCTGGAGAATTGTTGGAAATAGGCCCATACGAAAAGTTAAGAGAGTGGGAAGTTTTGTCCCACATGAATAAATTTAGAATTTCCTAGAGGGTATAAATACCAAGACATTCTAGATGAGAATCCAAAGTGAGTTAGTGGTGGAAGTATAACCCTTTCACTATACGCGCGTCGCCGTCCGTCCGTCCGGTCGGACGAACGGGTTCGGGTAACCGCACTTGTGCAAAAAAGAATTAAATTTTTATTACTTATCCTTTTATTTATAAATTAAATTTTTATTACTTAACCGTTCAGACCATTTTAGTTTTCATCCGTTAATGGTCCTTTCCGCTAACACACTATATAATACTGTTCAGATCTGTGAGAGAGGACACACAACTGAATTTTCTTCCTTCTTCTCCACTTGATTTCTACTGTTTTGAGCAACCTTCTTATCGGTTCTAGTCATTTTTCCGGCGAGTGCACGCCTGAATTTGGAGGTTGTGTTAACCTTGAAGAGCAATTGGCATGAGCGATTAGTACTGAAGTCTGCAGCGTATTTTCTTTCAGGGCAGTGGTTCTTCCATGGCGCAACAACTTTCGTGACATCTGTTTCAACAATCCTCATCCCTTAGCCACTCAGCCTCCCTCACTCCTGTAGCGCCTCTTCTTTCCACGTCGCAACAGTCTGCCTTCCAAGTGAAGTCGCAACACCTTTCTTCTCTCCACGCTAGCTGTCAATGGTGCTCAACCTCAAGCTTCCATTCTCATTCTTCCTCATTTTCGACTCCCACTTCCATCTCAGGTAATTAGTTAGGACTACAATTTTTTAAAACAAAATATAGTTGTTGGAGCTTTAAGTTTTTTTTTTTTTTTTTTTTTTTTTTTTTTTTTTATGTGTATCGTATTATTATGGTTGGAAAAGCAATATAGGAGGAGCAAAAGAAAAAAGATTTCTAACACCGACTTGACCTGAATCGATTTGGGTTGGTTTAGTTAAAAAACTGAAATCAAGGAAAGTCAGTTTTTTTACGATTCCTCTTTAGTGTAAATCGAGCACCTCGATTTAGTCCTTGGTTTTGTTTAAAATTGGACTGAACCTAACCACACTTACTCCTCCTATAAAGAACGAGGAGAGAGAGCGGCGAAAAAGATTTAAATGATACTTTTGTTCCAAGTCATATTGCCACATAATCCATATAGTAAATTTTATGTTTAAATTTAATGGTTCTATTAAATGATCTTTTTAAACTTATTCTTGAAAACTCAAAGACTCAAATGGCCAATTTAAAATTTTATGGACCAAATGCACCTAAAAAACTCGGTGGAGTGCAAAGAAGGCTACTTTTAGATTATTGCATTTTTTAAAAAAAAAAAACTTAAAATAAAGGTTCATGGCAAAAATACCTAAACCTACATTTTAGGAGAATTTGTTAGATTTCATAATACAAAACTACCCCTACAATCAAGGGCATCTACTAAATAGACTATAATTGAATATAAAAGAATAATAGGTTGAATGAAAATTTTCAAAGTGAAGATAAGTGCAAGAGGTTGTTTAGGTGAGCTCCTACAATCAGGTACATCGCTAAAGATACCATATAATGTAAGTGTAAATATATATCCTAACCTCTGTGTATATGGAACATTATAGTGGATTGGAACCCTAAACTTCAAAATAATCCAATTGAACCTTTGCATATTAAGTGTATTGAAAAAAGAAAAAAGCACATGTCAATAGAAATAATTATATGGAACTGTTATATGAAGATTTTTGAAAATCTTCTATTTTCTAAGACATATACATTGAAAAAAGCATCGGATGTCTTCTTCTTCATCATCTTCGAATGCCTCGATGTCTCCCTCAACTCTTTCCTTCAATGATCTTTGTTTACATCTCATTCTCACACTACATCCTACCTAAAGTTTGTCTTTCTCTTTATCTACATCTTAGCTCGGATTATAGAATAAAAGTATGTTCATCTTCATGATACTTTGATTAAAGGGTGTGATTTATCAACGACTTCAAAGTTGTGGCTTAAGTATTGGATGAACTTTAAATTCTGACAATTTGAGACTTGAAGATAAAATTATGTTTCTCGTTTAACAATAATTTCATTGAGCAATGTTTTTGTATTTAAATTCCTAACCCCCACCAATATTTAAAGGATTTTGTTGAAGGTTAGAAAATTGAAGTTGAAAATGCTGAAAAAATCATGTAATTCAATTAAAATATAGAAAAATAACTGTTAGATTTAAAAACCATTAAATTATTTACAAGTAAATATAAGTGATATATTAAAAAAACAATAATATAATCACTATCTTAGGATTAAAATTCGTTAAAAGCAAATCATCATTGGGTGCTCTAGTGGCACATAAGGGAACTACTCGATAAAGGACTAAGTGTCACTATGCCAATTGAACAAAACTCATTGACTTTCGAAGAAGAAAAAAAAAAACAAAAACTTCCCGTTTTGCTATTTTGAAATTTTCCCTTTTTTTGCTATGCCACTTTGCCTTAGAACCCAACCTATTAGCTTCAATGGGCCTATCCTTTTCCCTAAAAACCGGCCCAATTAAACCCTCAGCCTTCCCAAACTTCTTCTTTCCCAAAGCAAACTCGTGAGCCGTGACCGTCAGTATCGCTGCCGGCTGCCTCTGCCCAATCTGATCTAAAGCTTCTGCAGATCATCCTTCTCCATCTCCGGCCAACACACGACCTCGCCGGAATAAACCCGTCCTCGTTAACTTCACCCTTAAAACATCCCTCTTTAAACCATTCATCTTGCCCACAAACAATTTCCTCCTCCACTAAACCGGCACAGAAGACGCAAATTGTTTCGTTCTCAGGAAAGGGGGAATGTCCGGCGCCGACCAAACTCAACCCTCCGGCCTTCCTCCACCGGTCAAAAGTCCTAACTCTGAATGCTGAAGCCTTTAGGAAAGAATTGTATTACCAATCCAGTTGCGATAGAAGTATGTTCATGAGTCCAATTTTGTTTGAATATTTATGTGGAAGTATTTGTTAATTACACGTTCTGCCTATTTATTCCATCCTTATTGTGCTCAAAATACCTGCTTCTTTCTTCTGCGTAATGGATTTTGATTTCTTCAATCTGAATGTTTTAGATACTTCATACTTTTAGAACTGGGAGACATGGAAGGAGTAGAGAATATAACACCAGAGAAGCAGAATAACTCCATGGGATCGAGGAGGCGGTTGTCCTGCACCACCTGCTTTGATGCACTGTGGTTCTGCTATTGTATGCAACCTTATGATCAACTCAATTATATTATTTTCATAATTTCATTTTTTTTGTCCTTTTACAACATTTCACCAATCACTAGCATATTTGTGTCGTTTGCCCTCTCCTTATTTATAATAAAGAGTGTGTGGCCCTCTTACTTATTTTTGATTGATCCGTTCCTCATGATAATAAAATAGACCGAGGAAACCAGACAATGAATGAATTTACTTGCCTTTTGGAACTATTAATGGTTCTCCATGCTCTATCAAATGATTCAAATCTACTAAAAGCATGTCTATCAATCTAGTAAAATTGCATTTTTTTGGTTAAGCCAAGAGTTATTTTAAAGAGATAGCCTTGTTATTTGCACACTAGTTCTGGATCATTCCTTGGGTTGTGATTATTGGGTTTTGCAGTACCAAACTTATATATTAAAGATTTTTATTTGCAGCCTCTTTACCATTAGATAATTGGAAAGGTTTTTTTAAGGTTTCATATCAATTAGGGAACAGGTTTTGAAGAGGATTAGTCTCATTTAACTTTTTACCTGAATTGTTTATACGTTCTTTATTTTTTCAACAACTATTTTTCACGTTCTCATGTCCCTTATCCAAACCAGTTGTTTAATTTTTTGTTTTCATTATTATTATTATTTTTTAAATTGGCTCATCCTTGTTGAGATTGTCTGATACTCACATTTGCACCTAATTTTTGCTAATTGTAGACCTTTTTTCCTTATTGATGAGCTCATCTTTGGACCTAATTGTTAACTTGTAAATCTAATGGTTATATTTACTGGCAGCTCCAGTTCATCAGATGCAGCAATATTACAGGCTTGGGGTTTTTGATAACTGTTCTGACAAATGGACAGCTCTTGTTGACTGTTTAAATCTAAAGACAAAAAGAACTTCCGAGGTTCAGGTATGTACCTGATACAATAATATCCTCAGGTTCATATAATTTTTATATTTCAAGAATGCTGAAATCTTGCCGTTCTTCATTCTATGTTGAATTAAAATAAGAATTTCCAATAGCCCAGATCTGTAAATGTAAAGTGAGATTTCAAATGAACCAAACTCTTTAAGACACAAAAATCATTTCTAGCTTTTAGGCGTGTCTCCTCAAGTCTTTGACTGATCTACTAGATTTTTGAGACAAGAAACAGACTTCTAATTGACAGGATAGAACACACAAAGGAGAAAGGATACCAACTTGTAGAATGCCAAAAGAACTTTCAAAAGATTATCTCATTTTGTGTCTAATTTCTTTATCCATTTCATGTCTTTTAAAATTCACATTCCTATTTGACATAAAGTTGCATGTTTTACTGTCCTACTAGACATAAACTTTAATTTTATATCTATTTGGTCAATTTAAAAATTTTAAATATGTCAGAGTCCTATTAGAAATAAAATTGTAAGCTTAGAGAATTAATATACATTTTTAAAGTTTAGGGACCTATTTCACAATTTTTAAAGGCCAGCCGGAGACCTTTTAGACACAAGCTTTAGAGTTTAAGGCTAAACTTGTTACTTAACCTATAATTTTTCTTTATCTCATGATTCACAATATTAATGTTTTATTTTATTGTTTTTTTTAATATTATGCACTTCATTTATTTGAAGCTCACAAATTTTTGTAACTGATGTTTAGGCTTGAAGCAGCCCAATATGGCTCACAGTTGGAAATTGTCTAAACCTCTTAACATATCTCAACTCTTTTTTAGATAAGAACACATCTCAACTCTAAGGAGTTTAAAGATACAGTATAATAGTGAATTTTATTTTCTTTGGTCCTTATCACAAGATTATTGATTTTGACAATACTTGAGAGTTGAGAGTAATCCTCTGTAAAGTTAATTCTGAAGTTCAGATTCATTGATTATTCTTAGCAAACATTTTAGAATTCTTAGTATGGTTTAGTTCCAAAAGTGAGCCTTTGATGACACTTTGGTATGTAAGTGTTAGTTAACGTTATGGATCTCTTACTGAAACTAAACTTCTGACAAACTTTTTTAGGGTAAGACAGATATATGTGTGTCATGTTGTGGATGAAGCTTCTGATGGCTACCGTGTAGAAAATTTGGATGGAAAGGAACACAATTATCAAAGGTTCTTGATAGGACTTTGTGAAGATAAACCGTTCTTTCCCGTTAGTCATCTTCAGGGGGAGATCACGAATGAAGAGACTAACAGTTCCACGTACTCCGTACCCATTAGCCTCAATCTTGAGCCTAGTCCTAATATTCCTGAACTTGAGCCTAGCCCTAATGTTCCTAGACCTAGTCTACCTAGTCTTGAACCTAACTCTGCTCCTGTTGTATCCCGTTGGTGTCGGTTCTTCCTACTAGAACAAGTGCCCTGGATAACATACTATAGGAAGAATCTCAGAAAGGAAATTCAGGAAACCTCTGGTGTTCCATCGGAAAGTGTCCAAGCGTCAGAACCAGCTCAGGTTCAAGATCCCGTTGTTTCAGAGGAAAGTCTTGAAGGAAAAGTCTGGGAACATAGAAAATGATGAAATGAGCTCAGAGAAGGTTTGAAATTTCAGGAGGTAATGAGGTGCTGAAAGATCCTCAAGAAGATGCCAAAATTGTCTCAAAAGTCTGATACTGAAGAGGACAAATGAAAACTGACAACTATGATACCACTTTGGATATGCCAATTGCTCTGAGAAAGGGAACCAGGTCATGTACAAAATACCCTTTGCATAGTTTTCTGACCTATAGTAACTCATCTCCTTGTTTTAAGGCTTCTACTACTCAGCTGGATGCTCTAGCAATACCTACCAGTGTACATTGCGGCCATGGAAGTTCCGAATGGAAAGCAATAGTAATGCAGGAAATGAGAGCTCTTGAGGCAAATAAGACTTGGGAGTTAGTAGCTCTCCCTAGAGGTCACAAAACAGTTGGTTGCAAATGGGTGTTCACAGTGAAGTATAAGTCTGACGGAACACTCGAGAGGTATAAAGCCAGGTTAGTTGCTAAAGGGTTCACTCAGACGTATGGGATTGATTATTCGGAAACTTTTTCCCCAGTGGCTAAGTTAAACATGATTCGTGTTCTTCTGTCTGTCGCTGTAAATAAAGATTGGCCCTACATCAATAAGATGATAAAGAACGCCTTCCTAAATGGTGAGTTGGAAGAGGGAAGTTTATATGAGTCCATCTCCAGGTTTCGAAGCTAAGTTTGGGAATCATGTTTGCAAACTCAGGAAGTCTTTATACGGGTTGAAGCAAGTCCCTAGGGCATGGTTTGACAGGTTCACCGTGTTTGTTAAGTCCCAAGGGTTTGTTCAAGGGCATTCTGATCATACCTTGTTTACCAAAAAATCACCCTTAGGAAAGATTGCCGTGTTTGGTAGTGTATGTTGATGACATCATCCTATTAGGGGATGACACGGCAGAAATTGCTAAAGCTAAAACAAAGGATGGCAGGTGAATTTGAAATCAAGAATCTTGGTAGTTTAAGGTATTTTCTAGGGATGGAAGTGGCAAGATCAAAAGCAGTAATATCGTGTATCTCAGTGGGAAGTATACTCTAGACTTGTTAAAGGAAACAGGAATGATTGGATGCAAACCTATTGACACTCCTATTGAGGTCAATAGCAAACTGAAAAGTATTTCGGAAGGAGTTCCTGTGAATAAGGAGAGGTATCGACGCTTAGTAGGAAAACTGATTTACTTGTCTCATACTAGGCCCGACATCTCCTATGTTGTGAGTGTAGTAAGTCAGTTCATGCAGAGTCCATATGAGGAGCACATGGAAGCTGTGACTCGAAATTTTGAGATACTTGAAGTCCACCCCTGGGAAGGGCTTGGTGTTCAGGAAACATGACACACGGAGCATCGAGGCATATACTGACTCAGATTGGGCTGGATCTGTGACTGATAGAAGGTCAACCTCAGGGTATTGTACCTTTGTATGGGGAAATTTGGTAACTTGGCGGAGTAAAAAACAGGGTGTAGTGGCCAGAAGTAGTGCTGAGGCAGAGTATAGAGCTATGAATCTGGGAGTGTGTGAAGAATCTGGTTGCAGAAATTTTATTTGATCTTCACGAGAGTAGTCTTTGGGCCCATGAAGCTGTATTGTGATAATAAGGCTGCCATCAGTATTGCGAATAATCCCGTGCAACATGATAGAACCAAACATGTGGAAATTGACAGGCACTTTATTAAAGAAAAGTTAGACTGTGGAGCTATTTGTATTCCCTATGTACCTTCAGTCCAACAGATTGCAGATGTTTTTACGAAAGGATTATCGAGACAGATGTTTGAAGCTTGTATTAGCAAGTTGGGTCTTGCCGATATCTATGCCCCAACTTGAGGGGGAGTGTTGAAATACGTTGAATTAGCCCTAAGGGCATCTTTGTAATTTATGCTATATTTGCTAAATTAGGGTTTCACCTCATTCTATTTATATCTGAGGTTGGGTCTATTGTACGTATGACATCAAATAATAAGTCCTTTTCTACCGTGGTTTTTCTTCCCTGAATTAGAGTTTTCCATAAACTCCCTGTGTCGTCTTCTTTTCTTCTATTTCAATACTTTGTAATATTACTGAGAATGAAAAGGATTATTAGGGGCCGAGGGAGTTTTGGGAGAGAACTTTGATAATTGTGTTTCCAAGTCAATTACCAAAAAGATACCTGCCCTCACTCTAACAGACGGTACATGCTATAGAGACGATTCCCGAAATAGTCACTTGCAACTAATTAGGATCTACAAGCGGCTCCACACACTGCTATAATTTATAACTAAGGGTGGGTGTGGAATATATTTTTAAGTGTTTAATTTAAAAAATAAGTTATTTTGGAAGAAATTGGAATATTTGGCAACCGCTCAAAGTAGTTTTTCAAGTGTATTTTAATCAATTTTTATCAAGATTGTTTAAATAAAAATGAGTTTTTTGAAAAACATTTTTTTCTCAAGGAAATCCAAACGGGCCCTAAGTCTCAATGCAATAATCCCTCTAATTCACTCTTCCTCCCTTCCTAGCATAGACTTTAGTAATCAGAGGTCTATCAGTTCTCCTAGGAATTCTTTAGGGGACCCTTCTCTTATAACAATAATAAAAAGAAGTTGTTGACGTGGTTGTTTCTTTCCTTAGTTTCTAGGGATGGACTCTTGATGATATTTGTAACCATTCATCTTTTATATACAAACCATTATGCTTTTTTTGTGCGCATCAAAAGGAAAAAAGAAAGAGGAAAAATTATTCTGTTTTTTTTCCTTCTGGTAATCTCTTCTAGTGACTGTGGGTTTGAATACCTTATTTTCTCTCTATATTTTTTTTGGTTGGTTAGTCAAATGTTTATTTTTTCTATCTAAAAGAAAATAAAATCTCATTGCTAAGACTAGCCACTTGGTTTTTTGTTTTCTGTTTGTGAAAACTAAGTTTATCCTCTCAATTTTTTATAATGGTTTTTATCTTAATTTTTATCTATCTTAAGTAAAAGAGTTGAATTATAAGTCAAATTCCAAATTTTATAAACAATTTTTTTAGTTTTCAAAACGTTGGCTTGATTTTGTTGAGTGAGACGAATGGACCATTTCGGAGTATGTTAAGATACACCGAGTCTTGTTTCCACAATCAGATATTACTTTTATGATTACTTCACAACTACTTGGAATGAATTTTATTATTATTATTTAAAAAATGTAATTGGAATGCAGGAAATTCTTGAAAGTCGAGAGAAAGCCAAATCTCACATCTGGACATTTCGAACCCCAGAAGAAGCATCATCACATTGGAAAGAACTATTTGGACATTTAGAAGAAATGGAATGAGAAATGATTGCTTCGAACTATTTGCCTTGGTACTGGATCCTCCCTCGAATTGCTTCGAACTAAATGGCCTTTTCTCGCACGGCTGCCCTCCTCATGAGTTATATTCTGTAAGACTAGTTTTGGTAATAAAAATTATTATTATTATATATTTTTTTAATTCATTTTGGTAGATAAATTATGTTATGAATCATGTATGAATCATTTTGGTAGATAAATTTTGAGAACTCAATGTTAGATTTGCTTGAGTTTTCAAAATAATTATTTGTAGCAGAACATTGATTTAAATAAGCTTGTGGTTCATGATGTTTGCATTGAGAAGTAGTTTCCCAAATCACTAGTTCCATGTACTCTTGGTGATTACCCATGAGCTATGTGAATGTGTTTCCATAGTATATATATATATAAAGGTCTTTGGGACCTACTCCAGGTTACACAGGTCGATGGCCATGTGTTGGGGTGCTCAGCCTTAAAGGGGCTATTCTGCATGCACGTATGACTAGAGTTTTGCATTGTGTGTTTGATGACGCTCTACGCTGCCATGACTAGAGGTTAGGATACAAGATTGGTGACTGAGTTTTATGGACTTGTAATTGTGCTTAAAAAGAGTTGTTGTATTATAATCTTTGGGAATTATTTGAATTGAAATATGGGACTTTGAATATTTTATATTGATTTCCCGTAAAGAAAAGTCAATGATATTCGAGACATTACTTTCGTATAATAAGTGCCACTCATTAGGCAAGCTCTCTTTTTTATTTTTTTAATTTTCTTACCAGGTAGCCACTGTGTTTCAACGCCTACTAAAATCAGCTTGCCACTTGAGTCTGTGCATAATAACACTCTTGTATGTGTATTTTGTTGGGGTTACACCTTTGTATATAAGAAGGTTGCATGGAGTAGTTTGTAAAATGTTTTGTAATTGAATGTTGGGCTAAGTAAATTAGGTTGGGAATGTCTATGTTTGTAGATTGATTTCAGGTTGTGAAGTACTTGAACGTTTTTGGGATTTTCATATAGCTTGTTTGTAAATATTTATCCTCTTTCACAGGTGTCTTAGCCATATTTTAGAGGAAACTTTGCCCCAGTTTTCAATTATTTGAATTTTTGCTAGATTTAAGGTGATTAAAAGAGTTAGCAAGAGCATGATAGTTGGCAGTGGAGTCTTGGTGTCGGTCAGGATTCACAGTTGGCATGCCATGTCACTAGATGGTTAAAAGTGAAAGGATATCTTGAAAGAGCTCTTGCCTTTTGTGGAGTTAATCCAGCGTGTGGTGGGGAGAGGAGGGAGACTTATTTGTAGGAGTATCACTGGATGGGTGAGAGGCCTCTTTGTGCCTTATATCCTAGACTCTGTCATTTGTCGGATCTTAAAAACCATTTTGTTGTTGACTTTCTTGTGTGGTTAGGGAATTCTTGTTCCTTTTCTTTTGAGTTTCGCCGTAACCTTTCCAATAAGGAGATGTTGGATGTCGTTTCTCTTCTTTCTTTGCTTGAGAATTACTCCTTCAGGGATGTGAGGGTTTAGAGACTCAATCCTTTGGAGGGGTTCTCTTGTAAGTCTTTTTTACAGAGTCTTGTGGACCATTCTCCCTTAAGCGTCTCGGTCTTTTCTGGAAAGCGGAGGAAGATCTGGATCATATTCTTTGGTGTGCGAGTTTGCTAGCTCTGTTTGGGAGTGTTTTGTTTAGGAGTTTGGCGTTCCATTCGCTCGTTAGTGAGATGTTGTTGCTATAATTGTGGAGTTCCTCCTCAATCTACCTAGGAGGGAGAATGATTGCTTTTTGTGGCCTGTGGGGGTGTGTGCTATTGTTTGGGTTTTGTAGGGGGAGCAAAATAGTAGGACTTTTAAGGGTGTGGATAAATACCCTAGTGAGGTTTGGTCAATTGCTAAAGAGTTTTTTTAGGAAAAAAAACACTCATTTTGTAAATTGTCTTTAAATACTACGTATTATTTTAATTTTAGTTTAGGTGTGTTCCAACTCTTTCCCCCTTGGGTCTATTTGAGGGGGTCTAGGTTTAGTTAGTTAATTAGGTAGTTTGTCTAGCTCATGTTCAACCAGTCTCCACCTTGATTTGATCGAAGTATTTTAATTTTTTTAATTGTTTTACCTTACATGTTCTCAAGTTCAACCTTATACTTCTTGAACTTTTTAAGGGCTTTAAACTTGTGATGCATTAGGTAAGCATAGTCATACCTTGAATAATCATCAATAAAACTGATGAAATATTCATCCCTTCTTCATATCTTGACATTCATTGGATCATAGAGATATGAATGCATGAGTTTTAAGGGTTTTTTAGCTCTAAGATCTTTTCCTGTAAAAGATTTTTGGTCATCTTACACTTGACATGACTCACATGGAGGTAAAGAGTAGTCTTCTAACTGACTCAGGAGTCTACTCTTGACCAATTTTCCAATCCTATTGAGATTAATGTGGTCAAGTCTCAAGTGTAAAAGATAGGTATTAGAAGAAACTTTTTGCCTTTTATTTTGAGTTTCGGCTATTTTAAACATCTCACTATTTAAAATAGTTTTTGCCTTGGTTAGTCTTAACACATATAAGTTGTTTTCAAGTTTTGTAGAACAAATTTGAACACCTCTTGAGCTAACGAACACTTCATTAACTTCAAAAGATACTTTATACATTTGTTCTAACAAAAAAGAGATAGATATTAGATTCCTTCTCATATTAGGAACTTAAAGTACAATTTCTAGTCAAATGAATCTATCTCTAAAAACAATTTTAAGTCTCTCACTGTTGAGACAACCTCTCCTATTCCAAATTTAAGAGTTATCATTTTCCAATGAACATTTTTCAACAATGAGTCAATCATATTTACCTTGTTTTGTTTTCTCAACTTTCTTCTCGACAAGGTATTTTGGGTAGTTACGTTTCCAGTATCCGTCTTCGTTACAGTAGAAACATTTTTCTTTGTTTGTAGCTTTTCCCTTACCTTTGCGGATTGCAGGAGTCTTACCTTTCCCTTTCCCTTCTTTTTCATTTGAGTAGTCTTATTCTTTGAAGTGGAAGGTACATACTTAGTTCCTAAAGATGATCCCTTTTGGAACTTTGAGATAACAACATTTGCTTCTCTTTCTTGTCCCTTAGTCTTCATAAGAGACTGGTATATGTGGAGCTCGTTTGAGAGAGTAGTTAGATGTACTCAATCTTGTTCATCATGACATTTATGCAGAACTGCATGAAACTTTTCAGAAAAGACTCCATGATTAAATTAACCTGACTTTTCCCATCAATGACAACATCGTTCACCTCTGCTACATTGAAATAGATCATATCCAGAACATGTTCTTTAATAGAGGTTCCTTCTTTCATGCAGGAGTTGTAAACATATTTAAGTAAACATATTTAAGAGCATCGTGCTTGATAGATGGGGATGGTTGTACAAACATTGCCTGTAACAAATCCATGATCTCCTTAGCGGTGACCATGTTCTTGTGTTTCTTAGTCAGAATATCAGGTATGCTCGTCATGATATAGACTCGGGCCTTATCATTGACCCTAGTTCATCTATCATAGGTATCCCGAACATTCCAATTTATTGATGAGCGGGGATTTGGAAGACATTCCTCTGTTAAAATGAACCTAAGATCATTAATTACTAGTATCGTGTTTAGATTTTATTTCCAAGTTGTGTAGTTGTCTTCGTTTAATTTTTCAGAAACGAGTAGTTGAACTAATGAACTAGACATGTTGAAAATATAAACAAGTTCTTTTAGTGAATTGCTGTTAAATTCAATAAGGTTTTAGCAAAAGTAAAATAATGTACCCATATAATTTATTAATTTTACAATGATACTTCAATAGTCAGAATAACTGCTACCAAGGGGTAGTCAATTACTCCTTCACTGAACGAAGACATTCTTGACTCAATACTAATACTAGAATAACTCTTATTCATATAACATTTAGTTACTGCTCCTTTGATCAAGAATTTACTAACACTAAGTAAATTCTTGTTAGTGTAATCTTCCATTTTCAGATCCTAGAGATCAATCGTAACAAGCTACCGAATGGAAAGACAATGTTGAGAACGGACCTAAGAGGCCCTATTCATTTATGAAGTTTGTGTTGTTTCGATCCCCATGCTGACACGCTCTAGGACGATCCCCATGTTACGATGTAGGATGTGTTGACACACTTCCTTCTCCCACTTACTATGAACAACTTCCCTTATTCACCTTGCTATTGACTCATGCAAACACTTCTGAATGGAGGCCGCATCCAGGGTGACACGAAATCGAGCATGGATCTTATGATGTGAACTCTTAGGGACCTGAGAGTTAAAAATAATATACATATATACAATTTTTCTCCAACTGAAGTGTTCTAGATGATTTAGGTATACTTTTACTTAGGCATATTTCAACTAATTAAATATATCCTAAGTCTAGGTGTTTATCCGAATATAACTTTTATACTGGATTTAACCTACAATGTCTAAGTGATAAACTCTTTAAAATGTCACATCGCTCACACATGCTCATAAAATCAAGTTAACCTAACTCAAATACCAGCTCGATTCTCAGGTAGCAGGTGTTTTGTAAACTGTCAACTTAAGTATCTCCAGCCTTAGACATGATCTTGCTGGGTGAATTTTCTTGTAACCTTAGCTTTACAAGTTATTGACCTATTTCAAATATTAAAAAAGGTTGTGTTTGTTAACCCTATGTGAGCATGCAATTTTCTTTGTTATAGATTTTAAAAGTCTAATTCATTTTATAACACTTATAACTTAGACAATATCTATAACATACATCAAATATTTCATAAATTAATATAACAACTTATATTAATTCTCATGAAATCCTATATATGCATACTATATATTATAACACGTATAACATACTTTCAATGTATGAGACACGTTTATCATATGGTGAGATTTTAAATTTATATGCTATACTTTATGCACAAACAAATTTAATTTAATTAAAATATACATCCATAAAGCATAATTAATTCAACATACTAAAGTGAACCAGTTTTGACATTCTAGACTAAAATTTTCTAAAATTTAATTTAATTAAAATATACATTCCTCTTATATAAAATTAATGATTAAACAATAAGTGGAATTATGTGTCTTAAAATGGTGTAAAGAAGGTGGTTTAGTCATAATCCACCTTTTCTAAAATTTTCATTAATTTTAAATAGGATTAATTCAAATAATTAATCTTGAAAAAAATTAATTTAAAACTAATTTTAAATAAAACTAATTCTAATAATTAACTTTTAAAAAAATAATTTTAAATAATTAATTAAACAATCTAATTAACAATATTAATTTAATATCAAATATTAAATAATTAATTAATTTATACCAATTCTGACTATAAACCCCTATTTATCTGCTTGATCTTTAAATCATATTTAAATATTTTCAACTCCCCTTATTATTTAATTCATAATTAAACGATAAGACGTTAAGTACATCAAATATAATTAACGACTTCTTAAATAGAATTTAAATGTTTCAAATTTTCTTATCACACTATTCTAAGGTATAGTCCGATATGAGCTAGCAGATGACCTAATGGACCTATAGATTATGAGCTCCAACAATTCAAGATTAATCGGCTAACTCTTTAACCCAGTTAACCAATATCTGTTAACTATCTGGACACTTCTCTATAGTCCAGTAGCTGCACTCTCCTTACTATAGATATATTTCTAACCACTCGATATAACTATGATTAGTAAGTCGATTCTTCACAGGTTGTTCTAATTACAGTTGAGTCAAAATTAACGTTCTACTCCTGTAATTACATCTTGTTTCTTAAGTCCCATCGATCCTCTAATGAACAATTGGTTTGTGGTCTAACTACTAAATCGAGTCCCTCTCGGGCCAATGAGAGGGTGGAGTCCCTTGTTTAAAACTTGGAGTCAACAATTAAGAAAAAAATCTATCTACTATCCCTAGAATTGCGTAGGAGTGAATTCTATCTTGCAGGATTATGTCTCCATCTATCTATCCGGTCTTATCTCTAAAATGGTAGGCTTATTGAGTCGACGAACTCGAGTCACTCTCATCCATGCAGATTAAAGGATAATCTCGAATAAACAGAAGTTCATAGTTGGCTGAGGATTAAGAACGAGTTACCTAGGTCATCATATTGAAATAGTCAATTTTAATAGTAAACGACTTTATAAAGTAAAAGTGACTATTTCGCGGTTCGATCTTATGCTAACTCATTGCATAGGACGTCCCCACTCGCATGTCTTCATATGAAGGATTCAGGATCACATCATTTGTATCAAATACAAAGTGGACCACATCCATAGTGTCCATAGGATAAGGTACCCAGCTTTATCTCTATCTTATAGACCATTTTGGTTATTACTCGAATTTGATCAACTTTTATGTCTCCATATATAGTTCAAGTATTTATGCTACAGCCAGGGGTTCTTAGTTTATTGGATCTAAGGTTCTTAAATGCAATTCACATATTCAATAACATCTTTACTGAATAAACTTTAATAATAAATTTATTGAAAAATAGAATATGTTTATTGTTTGTAAACCACGAGTTTTAAGACATAAAATCCAACATAAACTCTGTTTTGAACTAGTTTAAAATTGTTGGACTTGTCTCTAACACTTGGAATCCCATATTTGTAGATTCAAAATAGTTACGAAGCCATTTAAACACTCTTTAGTAAGAACCCAAGCTTGTTTAAGTAACTAAAACTGTAAGTTGCATAAAAAATGTTCGAGTTGTGTTCTCAAAATCTTAAATACACCAAGTTTAGTAGTTAGTATCAACCAATATCACATTTGAAGTGATGTTTTATATTTTAGTAATATGAGTTTCATTAACTTTTAGCTCTCTTATTCAGCCGTTGAAAACACTCTCCAATACAATAAAGTTTTCTAAAAGTAAGTTCATACTCTTATTTTGATACATTAATAAAAGTTGTTTGTATCTAATAAGATTTTAATTTCGCTTGACTTTTATGGAGATATTATTTGTTATATGAGTTGTATGTACATTCATCTCTTCATGACATGCTTTAGAAGAATGAACTCATCTTTTTTTCAGTCTATGAAGCATAGATACTTCATGTGAGGCAGAGAATCCGTATCAGACACGTATCGGATACCGATACTTTCAGATACTTCTCAGATACGCATCTGACACACGATTTGACATATCCATTTCTACGCGTATTTTTTTTAAAGAAAACAGACAAGCAACTCATCTAATCTTTTCCAATCTAAACTAGGCAACCTATTTAAAAAGCCCACTACTCGAGTCCAAAACTAAAAGGAAAAATAAATAACGGACCAAATCCTAGACTAGAATCATCTAATCTCCATCTTCACATTTGAGTCCCCACAAAGTCCGTCAAAATATAAACCATTTGGATATCTTCAACAATTCAATGAAGAAGTTCTTCGTTTATCTTCATACTTCTTCCTCTAATCTTCTTCTTCTTCTTCTTTTCCATATGAGTTACTTTTCTATTGCATTTTATTAACTATTGTACTTCAACATCTTAGATGTTGTTGTTGTTGTTTAATTTTTTTTTTGTATTATATTTTAGTGTTTGTATTCTATTTTGTGCCATTGTTATTAACTTGTATGCTAAAGTTATCTATATCCTAGATTTTTTTAAAGAAAAAGAAAATGTATCTTCGACATATCAGTATCTTCGTTTTTTAGAAATATATATATTAAAAAATATATAAAAAATGATGCATCTTTAGATGTATCCGTACCTTAGTTTTTTAGAAATTGACGAATCGCTGTACCCGATCGTATCTGTATCGTGTAGCTGTATTTGTGTCTATGCTTCATAGTTGTCAGTCAATTGATGTTACTTGTGCAAATTGTTAGTTCTTTTAGCCATGAATTTAATATTATCAGCTCAGGTGGAAATGCTTTCTAGAGAAGATTTGGCATAGGGCTGACCATAAAAGGAGAAACCCAATGATATTTGGCCATGGTTCGAACTTACATCATGGCCATCTAATATGCTTTCTTTGTATTTTATTTTCATTCAAACATAAGAATAATTGTTTTCAATTTCTTTACATGCAGTGTCCCCGTCTAGATTGTATAGGGTGCGAGTACTACGTGCAAAAGTATATACACGAAATAGTGCATAATTCTAGTACTCTCATTACTAGTCTCGTGTGTGAATTATTTATTTTTTATATGCTAACTATAATTTAATAAATGATATAAACTTATGTTGAGTTTTTTTTTTTTTTTTAATTCCATACAAAAAAATGCATATATCCAAGAAGAGATTGACATAATTTGAACACAATGGGCAAGTTTTATTGGCCAATTTGTGTAAGGCTGCACTTATTGTTTTTTTTCTTTATATAATATAAATTCTAGTTTATAATGAATCTTGATGAGTTTTGAGTAAAATATGCAAGTTTAGAATGAATTGAAAGTACTAATTATTGTTTGTGGATAGACGAATTATTATCTAACCATGATCTTTTTGTTGGAAGATTTGTGTATAGTTTTTTTTTTTCCTTTTTATTTATGGGTATTTGGTATAAGTACTCATTGAAGTACTAATTGATGTTTGTGAAGAGACAGATGATTATTAATATTATAGAAGTATTTGGTAATTTTGATTGTGGTTTTGGAGGGGTGGATGGGTGGATGGGTTCCATATGAGTGTTGGACATGATAATTTTAATTATTGTTCTATGGAAGTGTATTATCGATATACGAGTGTTGGTTAGTGTGTTTATTGATATTTGATAAGTAGTTATAGAATGGATCAAAAGTACTAATTGTTGTTTGTGGATGGACAAATTGTTATATATACTATAGAAGTGTTCTTTATTGTAGTTTTATGGAAGTATGTTATTATATTTTAGGTAACTTTGTATTTAGTTTTGTGGTAGTGTATTGTAGTGTCTATTGCTATATTTTAGGTTTTGGTTTTGTACATTTATAGGTGGAAAAGAAATATTATTGGCTTGCCATGCAAAACATTAAATATGCATTTATTATAACAGGCACGCATTACAATACACAAATTTTTAAATATTTTTTTTAATAAAATATGATGAACATTTCTGACACAAAATAGGACATTTGATGTCGGTTTTTAACTATTTGACTGACATTAAAAATAGATTGGACATTTTAAAAAATGAGGCGTAAAAAAAAATATTGGACAATTATTGAAAAGAATTTGGTAAAAAACCAACATAGTAGATGGTGTAATGTCGGTTTTCAACTGACATTGAAGATGGTGTACAATGTCAATTTTCAACCAAAATTGAAGTTAATTGGCATTGAAATTTCGATAAGCTATAATGTCGGTTTAAATCTGACACTAAAAACAACCGACATCAAAGACCTTTTATAAAATGATCTTCGATGTCAGTTTGCAACTGACATTGTACCCCTATAATGTCAGTCTTAAACCGACACTAAAACCCAGTTTTGTAGTAGTGTGCCATGCCTTAAGTGATGCCTTAATAGTGAGTTACACATGAACAGAAAACTACATTTATTTGGTCGTGTGTCGAATTCCTTTAGGAGGTCAAAGCAGTTAATGCTTAATGTTTCCATGGTTAGCTGGATCTTAGATCAATTCAAGTTTAGTTTCTTTATCATATGGTGTCTCTTACTTCTAAGGTGATGCGATAGCCCTATTTCTAGGCTCGAAGTCTCATATCCCTCTGCGATATCCGCTTACACCCTAATCTTCTCAGTATTAGAGCTTCACTAGATCGTTAAATTAAGTGACCAGTTTAACTTATCGATTTTATCTTTTAAAAGAGAGTGTGTAAAAACAAAGTGGTGGTGCGATGAGCTACATAACCTAAGCCATAACGACCTTAGGGCATCCGCATTGCCAAACCTTTAGGAAGATTTAAACCGTGATAGATGATAAAATAATGAACTTTATTAAATCATAAATCATCACTACGATGTAAAAATCGACTAGTGAAAATAAAATAAAAGAACTGCGATAAATAAATGAATAAAAATGCTGAAAAAATACAACTCAAGAGGGCTTGGAATAAGTCCTCAATTCCTTAGTTTTTTCTAGGATGATTTCCCCTTTTCAAGGAAGAATCGTTCCCCACCACACGCTTTCACGGGATGAGATGACCTAGAGTCGTGATGACTTAGAGGAACTTTCGTTCTTGAGGCTACTGACTTAAGAAGCTGACAAAATGTCTCAAGGGCTGATTAAATGATAGAAACGGTAAAGAGTGATAATGGACTCGATGGTGGAGACTTGTATTTCAAAAATGAAGGACTCATCTTCTTTATATAGACTCCAAATCGGTTAAGGAGGGTCGAGATTCATGTTCTGAGGATTTACTAGGTAAAATTGGAATTGTCCAACTAATTGAAGTGTGAAAAATTGCAACCATAATTGACTTGTTCGAAATTTGAAAAATGAGGGCTCACTGATGCGGCCACAACAAATTTACTAATGTGGCCGCATCATACCAAAATCAGCAATGTGGCCAAATTCATTTGCCAAAATCCATAAAATCACCTCAAAATCAATAAATAATAACTTTTAAACTCATTAAGACCCTTCTAAGCTCATTTAAACTCGGTAAGACAAAATTTAAGGGAAAACACATGAAAAGTCCAATTTTCTAAATAAAAGTGCACAAATAAAGGCCCAACAACCAAATGACATGTATCAATATACATAAAAAAAAAAGATTTGTAATCATAATTATGCAATAAATGTAGTCCATGAAAATTGGAATATTACAACAAATATGAATTTCAATGACATAATGGTATAGTCAAATGAGGTTGGAGAGTGAAAAAAGTGTCATAAATGTAAAAAATACACATTTTTGGTCAGAAAAAAATGTAAATTTCCGAATGACCGTTTTTAAATGTCATAAATTTATTAATTATTGTAAATAAAATTAATTGTTATTTTTTAACTAAAAAAAAAGTGATTTAAATAAAGGAAGAAATCGATTTCATGCCCTCTTCCTCTTTCGTTCTTTGCCAGTAGGCTGTAGCGTCACCATGAGTGAGTGATGATTAGGTCTTCGATCAGTGTCGCCATGTGGGAGAAGTAGGGATCTGCAGCGGATTTGTGTAGCAGAACCGTCAACTCTATCGCTCAGCAATACAACTCCGTCGTTTGATCTGTTCAACACAGATCCGCCGCTTGATCGTTGAGCATAGCTTCTCCGCTCGGACTTCCAGTGCTGTTCCAGCCACAGCAGCGCTCCAATCGGACGTCCATCCCTATCCTCAGCAAGTTTTTGAGATCTAAAATCTATTGCACTCCAATACTTGTTGTACTCCTACTACATCTCACATTTTTTCATCTCATCTGTCGCTCATAGTTATGTCTGGTTTTGGATTGCAATGTTCGTTGCCTCATCTGTGTCAGATTTGAGGCCAAATGTGGAGGCCTTCTACTCTATATTCGTTGATTTAGAATTTGCTCGAATTTACCTGGCTTGATAGAGAATTTGAATACAGAAATTTCAAACATTAGGGATTAAACGAAAATAGGATTTTTTTTTTTTTTTTTTTTTTGAGAATTCAGATTTTGAATTCTACCCTTAGTTGATAAAAATTTATTGTCAATTTATTTATGAACATGTTTTATGTTAAAAAAATTGTATAATTATTGTTTTTTTAATATTATAAAATTTATAAAAATATTGAAATTTTGGTCACTATGATTTGGAGTAAGCTTCGAAATAGATAGTCCCTATGATATAATTTAACCTAATTTAATTTTTAATATATTACATAATATATATTTTAATTAAAAATTTTGAATTGGATTTATAACATGATATTACATATTTTTAAATTTATTTAATATAATTCTACATTTTAAATTTTAAAATTCAAATTATGGATACCAAGAAAATATAAAAATATTGTTTTAAGAATTTATACTATTTGGATCATAGAATCTGAAAATAGTTTTTAGAAATAAGATTTGGGTAGTCTACCAAATATATATTCGCTCAATTTAGCGAATATGAAAACATAAAACAGAATCTGAATTGTGAACTACATCCTAATCTATTTGGTTACTAGGGGAAGGAATGTCTATCTAGTATGTAGGGCATTCGCTTGATTCGAATGCATAGGGAATATGTTTTGTGGAATTTGTGATGAATTAGTATAGGAAGGTATTTGGAGTTTCTATTTTCAGTTTCCCCTCAAAATTGGTCGATGTTGGCACGAATAGAGTTGGATTCTTGAAAATTTTTACTAGTTTAATAAGAGTATGGTTATGTCACTTCAATAATGTGCTTGCTAACCGATTCGTTATTTCTTTCTAAATTATTTAGGTCTCGTTTGGTAATCATTTTATTTTTTATTTTTTATTTTTAAAAATCAAGCATATGAACACTACTTTTACCTTCAAATTTCTTCTTTCATTATTCATTTGTCACCAATGGTTTTAAAAACCAAGTCAAATTTTGGGAAGTAAAAAAAGTAGCTTTTAAAAAATTGTTTTGTTTTTGAAATTTGGCTAAGAATTCAAAAGAAAAATGCAAATCATGCTAAGAAATATGAATGATATATGCTTAATTTTTAAAAACAAAAACGAAAAAACAAAATGGTTACCACACGGCCTTACTTATTACTTTATTCAAGATATTAGCTTAAACTGAAATGTATTTATTTCTTCTTAACTAAGTTCTTTTTGGTTTGATCTAGTTATGTTCTTGTATTTTCACTGGTCGTTAAGCTTTCTTTTGTTTCACATCTTGTATCTTGAGCATTAGATTCATTTCATTAATTCAATTAAAAAATATCGTTTCCGTTTCAAAAAATCAGCTACGACAATTGAAAAAAAAAACTCCCACATGATACAATGAATACCGGAATATCACATGATTAAAGCAATTAAAGAGTTGACTTAACTGTATAAACCTTGTAACAGACTCCAAACAAGCTTAATTCTGTGTAAAAAGAGAGAAGAAGAAAAAAGAATGTGTTTTGTGTGTGATTTTTCTTTAAATGCAATGAAGAGAGATTGAATGGCCGTGAGGACTTATCTTGTATTCTTCATCTTTGTATTTGAATCAATAAATAAATTGAATTTAATAAGTGTCATTTTGGAAAATAAAATTTTATTAATCCCATATTGAATGCATTAAATGGAAATGTATATTTACCAACAAAACGTAAAAGTAAAAAAAAAAAGAAAATTCAAATATATTAAAATAATTGAAAATATTAGAATTATCTAAAATTATGTCTAAAAACCTTCCATGAAATAATTTAAAGTTTAGAACATTTATAAAATATGTCTATAATGAAGGATTTTGATGTAGAAATGTATTTTTCAATCTAATAGATTTTGATGTTGAGCTAAATCCAAAGCACTGGTGCAGTTCTTTTAAGAAAATCTACCAAATCATCACAAATCTAAAATGTAAACTAAGAAGTTGAAAGATAAAAGAAAATACTTGGGATAAGTTTAGTACTAGAGGTATTTTTACGTCAACTACTTCTTAGTTAAATAACTGTCCTAAAAGTACTTTGATCTATTTTTAGAAAATTTCGAATGACTTCTGGATATTAAATAACAACAATAATAAAAAATATATGTAGGTCCCTTTGAATTGACTTTTTAAGTGTTTAAAAATATATATTTTTTTCACTTATAAACACTTAGAAAGTCAATCCAAACTTGCTGTATGCTCATGAAAATATAACCAAATTTTCCAAATTTTGAAAGGAAAAACATTGTCATCCATTAGCACTTTGTTATTGGTGGGGTAACTTGGTTTAATCTAAAAGAGACTTTCAGCTCAATTTGAAGGGCACTTGATGTTGGATATATATAGTGAAAGAAAGTGAAAGTTCGGTGAAGATTTGAAACATAAAATGAATTTAATTGTGTAGATTAAATTCATTGTTTAGAAACTTTCAAATTGGATTGAAACTTCAAATTAAAATGATGTTTTATGTGTAAATTTAACATGTGTGAAAGTTAAATTTGTAGTTTCTTCAATTTGAATGAGTTATGTTTTGTTTTTGTCAAGTAACAACTCAATTGGGTTGAATTTGATAAATATTTCAATTTTTATATTTTGGAGAGTTACTAAGTTGCTAGCCTATAAATAATAACTTGGTTCTTCACTTGTAGCATTCCATACTAAAGTGAAGAGTTCTCTTCTTTCTTTCTTTCTTTCTTTTTTTTTTCTTTTTTTTTTTTATTTCTTTTGTTCTTAATTTGAGTTGAGTTGAGTTGAGTTGAGAGCAAGTGTCCAAGAGTTTTGCTAGATCCGAGTGGTTCGAGGTTGCAATTCTACTAGAGTTAGTCATTGTATCTTGCTGAGACGATCGTTATAGTCTACTTGCAGCCCGTGCAAAGCGAATAATTGTCTTTAGGACAACGCTTATCAGAAGTGTGCCTCGGCTACGATTTGATTCTCCAAAGGTTTTGAGGTTCTTTCAAGTCTTCGATAATTTTCATATCTAAGCCTTGTTACACCATTTAGCTTTCATTTGAGTTTGAATATTATACATTGAGTGTATTGTTTTTAGTAATTAAGATGTAATCAGTTTGCTAGTGTATTCAATTATATATATATACCATTTTCTCCCAACAATCTGAAAACAATTACTATATTTGAACCGGTGGTTGCAAAGTCCTCCACCAATGTCGCTACTTCTACCATGATGGGATTGCGCATTTTCAAACCTCATACAGAAAAACCAAAAAAGTTAAAGGGAGACAACTTTAAGAGATGACAACAAAATATGATCTTCTACCCCACCACGTTGAATCTTGCTCATATTTGAAGGAAGATTGCCCAATTACCCCACTAGAAGCTATAATTCCTGAAACGGAAGCTGCGAAGCAAGCATAGATGCATTTAGACTTCTTATATCGTAATTATATACTTAGTGTTCTTAAGGATACTTTGTATAATGTCTATTGCAATGGCTACGATACATTAAAACTATTATGGGAGGCATTAGACAAGAAGTACAAGTTGGAAGATGCTAGTATTAAGAAATTCCTCGTGGAAAAATTCTTAGATTACAAGATGATTGATACCAAGTTGGTAGTCAATCAGATGGAAGAATTACAAATTATCATCAGTATTTTGCAAAGTGAAGGATTAGAAATTAGTGAGCCATTCTAAGTTACTATTGTGATTGAAAAGCTACCTCCTTCCTGGAAGGACTTCAAATATTAACTCAAGCACAAGCGAAAGGAGTTATCCATGAAAGACCTTGCAATGAAGCTTCGTATAGAAGAGGATAACAAATAGGGAGATAAAACTTCATTGGAAGTTGAGGCCAAGACTTACATTGCCGAAGCTTCAAAACATAAACCCAAGAAGCAAAATTTCAAGAAGCATTATGGGCAAAAGAATGATCCTAGCAAGCATATTCTAGGAAATTGTTGGGTTTGTGGTAAGAGTGGCCATATTGCTACAGTGTGTAGACACAAGAAGAGACAATTCCAACAATCAAGCCAACGACATGGAAAATGACGATCTGGTTCCCGTCATTTCTGAAGTAAATATGGCTTCAGACACCAAAAGTTGATAGATTGATTTGGTGCTATTTGGCACATTTGTTCATTCCATATGCTTCAACCGCCTCTATGGAAGACAAAAGCTACTAAAATAGACTTCTAGAAAGATACTTACGCTAAATGATGTATGGCATGTGCCAGAGATTTGAAAGAATCTAGTGTAAGGAACCCTGTTTAACAAATATGAGTTCAAGCTTATATTCGAGCCAGATAAATTTATTTAGAAAAAGGGGGATATGTATGTGGGAAAAAGGCTATCTAAGTTATGGCATATTCAAATTGAATGTATTGGTACAAATACAAAAGAATAATAATAATATCAACTTTCTACTTATATTTGTTGAGTTGTGTGATGTTTGACATTCTAGATTGGGACATGTCAATTATCGTTCTTTTAATAGAATGGTATGCTTAGAACTATTGCCAAATTTTAATATTGATAATAGACACAAATGTGAAGTTTGTGTTGAATCAAAGTTTACTAGAAAGTCATGTTCATATGTGGAAAGAAGTCATGAGTTACTTGATTTAATTCATAGTGATGTATGTGGCATGAAAAGTATTCCCACAAGAGCTGGCAAGAGATATTCTGTCACATTCATTGATGATTATAGTAAATATTGTTATTTATATTTATTACATAGTAAAGATGAAACCCTTATTGTTTTTAAAACATATAAGGTAGAAGTTGAAAATCAACTTGAGAAGAAAGTAAAGATGCTCAGATAAGATAGAGGTGGTGAATATGAATCATCATCACTTTATGAATTCCGTGAAGTTAATGGTATAACTCATCAAACTACAACACCTTATACATCACAAAAAAGTGGTGTGGTTGAAAGAAAGAATCGAACTTTAAAGGACATGGTTAATTGCAAATTAAATAGTTCAGGTTTACCTCACAATTTGTGGGGGGAAGGTTTGCTGACAACAAATTTTACATTAAATAGAATTCCACATAAGAAGACTAATAAGACGCCTTATGAAGTGTGGAATGGAAATTACCCTCCTATAAAATGTTGAAAGCGTAGGGGTGTTTGGCAAAAGTACAAGTTTCTTTACCAAAAAGGACCAAGCTTAGACCTAAGACAATTGATTGTGTCTTTATAGGCTATGCAAAGCATAGTGCTGCTTATAGATTTATGGTGATTAAATAAAAAATATCTGATATTAATAATAATTCCATAATGGAATCTATTGAAATTGATTTCTTTCAGGATATTTTTCCTTTAAAGGAGGAAGGACACAAAATTATTGGTGCCAAAAGAATTAATGAGACTAGCTCTTCGAAAGGTAAAGACAATCAAAATCTTGAGTCTAAACCTAGAAGAAGCAAAAGAGTTAAGAAAGCTACTTCTTTTGGACTTTATTTAATAACTTATATGATCGAAGGTGAGCCTCAAACTTTTCAAGAAGATGTATCATCTCCTGATGCACCTTATTGGAAAGAAGCTATCAATAGTGAGCTAGAATCCATTTTACAGAACAATACATGGATATGATTGATTTACCTCCTGGAAGTAAACCAATTGGAGTAAATGAATTTTTAAGAGAAAGTTAAAGATGGACGACACTATTGATAAATACAAAGCTCGGTTGGTAGCTAAAAGCTTTTGCCAAAAAGAAGGGCCAAATTTCTTCGATACCTATTCTCCAGTGATGAGAATTACATCTATAAGGATGTTAATTGCAGTAACAACTTTACCAAATTTGGGAATAGACCAAATGGATGTAAAAACTGCATTTTAAAATGGAGATTTAGATGAAGAAATTTATATGGAACACCCCGAAGAGTTTGCTGTTAAGGAACTTCAAGACAAAGTTTGTAAATTGGTCAACTCTCTTTATGGGTTAAAACAAGCACCCAAACAATGACATGAAAAGTTTGATCATACTATGTTATCAAATGGATTTAAGATAAATAAGTGTGATAAATATATCTATGTTAAAACTACAGATCAAAAGTATGTCATTGTTCGCTTATATGTGGATGATATGTTAATAATGGACACAAATAGAAGTGTTATTGATTCCATTAAAAGGATGTTGATATCAAACTTTGATATGAAAGACCTTGGTTTTGCTGATGTTATCTTTAGAATTCGAATAACAAGAAATCCAAGTGGGTACATGCTTTCTCCATCTCACTATATATATAGGGTGCGGAGAAAATTTGATCTTTTTGAGATTAAGCCAGCTGTTACTCCATTTGATCCAAATTATAAGTTGAAGAAAAAAAAAATGATGAAGATGTATCTCTTCCAAAATATTCTAGAGTTATTGGTACCTTAATGTACACAATGAATTGTACAAGACCCGATACTGAAGGTTAGCAAGATACACCAACAATCATAGGCATGATCATTGGAATGTGTTAGTTAGAGTTCTAAGGTACTTGAAGTACACTCTAGACTATGGATTGCATTATACGACGTATCTACGTATACTGGAAGGATTTAGTGATGCTAATTGCATTTTTGATAGCTTGGAGATTAAATCAACTCACGGGTATATTTTTACCTTAGGTGGAACAGCTGTATCATGAAAATCTTCAAAACAGACGCGTATAATACGATCTACTATGGAATTAGAGTTTATAACTCTTGATAAAGCAGAAGAAGAAACTGAATGGTTTCAAAGTTTTCTTTAAGATATTCCATTGTGGCCAAAGCCTATAAATGCAATATGTATATTGTGACAATTTAGCGACTTCTATGAGAGCTAAGAATAATATCCATAATGGCAAGTCACGAAATATTAGATGCAAACATAATTTGATAATGGAATTGCTCTATAGTGGAATAATTTCCATTGATTATGTGAAATCAAAAGAAGATATTGCAGATCCTTTGATGAATGGATTGTCAAGAGAGCAAGTCACATATACATTGAGGGAAATAGGGCTAAAGCCTATGAAATGAGTCATCTGGTGGTAACCTAACCTAGTTGACTAGAGATCCTAAGATTTATGCTCAATAGGCAAACTAGCTGGATAATTCATAGTTAACACACCAAGAAACTTATAGTTTCTTCCTATTTCTATGATGTTCTAGAGTGTGTGATCTGTTGAAGTTAAAGTTATATTTGTTGGGGTTGATGCCCTAAATCTCGTAGGGTTCTGTAGTTTGTACTTGTATTGTACAAAAAAATTATTTATTTAATAAAATATGAAATGTTTTATTTGAAATTTAGTACCATTAAACCCACATACCAATAAACTAACATCCAAGGTTATCTTCTGTAGCTTAAACATGTATATAGATGAAGGAATGAAATATCATGCAACGGAAGACAACATATCAATAAGCACTTAAACTACATTTAATTTGAGTTTTAAGCATGTTGATCATATGATATTCAAAAGAGGGTTTGAAATACATATTACATTTGAAGATTCCAACACGAAATCAGCTGAAAAATACCAAGATAGAGCTTGAATCACCGAAAGAACTACCACCGAAATCTTATCTATTATGCTCAAGATGGAATGTGTGGTAGAAATACTGAACAAGTTGTTGATGAAGTACGAGAGTAGGGTTTTCAAGTTATTAATTCAAAAAATATATTTCAGCATTCTCACTGATCTTTATGCATGGAGCTTCAATATATAGGTAAAAAACATCCAAATGTATAGGGTTGCATGGTGGGCAGCTCCAACTTGAAGATCATCACCAAAATCATTTGGAATTTGATGATATTTCATCAAACATGTTAGTGGCCCATTAACCTAAATCATTTTATTTAAATTAATTCAAAATAATTAATTTATATAAAACCAATTTATAAATTATTTTTAACTAAATTTTTTAATTAAAATAATATTAAATTAATAAAATATCAATATCACCAATAAATCAAATTTATATTTAAATCATAATTTAAATATTAATTGATTTTCTAATTTCGTTTAATTTCAATTAAATTAAACGTTTATAATTGTATCAAATATAATCAATCGAAAACCTAAAATTGAATTTGAACATTTCAAATTCGTAACTCGGGTTGTGAAGATCATTTAAATATTAACAAAAACTCTGAAGATTAGAAGACATATCAAAGCTGTGAAGATCAGAAAACATATCAAAGTTATGAAGATCAGAAGACATACTAAAGCTTTAAAGATCAGAAGACATATTAAAGCTTTGAAGATTTAAGCTCCTTAGATTCAAGTATTGAAGCTCCTAATTCTTGAAAACCAACGCTCTCAAGCTCTTAAGTGCTAAAGACTGAAGCTTCTCAAAGTTTTAAAGACTAAAACACTCTAATTCTAAAGAACTGAAGATCTAAACTATTTGAAGGTATGAAGATTAGAAGACTTCAATAAACTGTATCTTCACAACTGTATCCAAAATGATCAACAGTCCCAAAGACTACTCCAAGCGGGTCAACAATTCTACACTCTAGAGAAATTCTACACCGAGCGAGAATTCTCCCAATAACTAGAAGACTCTCTAACTCCTGAAGCTAACCACACCTGAAGACTGAAGTTCTTCGAAGATACAAACATTCTTCCAAGACTTCTACTCCAAGAACATCACGTCTTCACTTCCTCAAATCAAGCGTACGCATTTGATTGAGAGAATCAGAGGATCAAGTACTAGAGATCAAACCACATCACATCAAATCAACATCAACATAACACCAACTCAAGTTGAACTCCACGAAACAAGTTTCTCCGGAAGTCTCGTGTGATCACTAATCATCCAAGGAGATCAACAAACCCAAAGGCCGATCGTCCAAGAAGATCATCAAACCCAAAGGCCGATCATCCAAGAAGATCAACAACTCCAAAGTCCGATCATTTAAGAAGATCAACCAGCTTAAAGATTTTAGTTTATTTTGAAAGCATCAAAATATGATGTATTAGAGATTGTACTTGCTATGCTGAAATCAATACAAATCCAAAGTTCAAATTTCACGAATTAAGTTTTGGAAATCTCGTGTGAACACACTGCTTTCAATCTCTGTTTCTTTGGATAATATTTTGTGAATATTTTAATTGGATGAATTTTTTTTGTGAAATAAATTTCATAATAATGATTATTATTATTATTATTATTATTATTTTGTGAATACTATTCGTGATTTCCTTGAAATTTGCAGTGTTTTTGTATTGTCAAGTGCTTTGGGTTTTTTCCCCTCTGTCAGTGGTTCTGTTATGTATTTTTCTTTTGGCTATTCTTAGAAGAAAAAAGAAACAAACAGATTCTTTCTTCTGAAATTACTTTGTTCAGGAAGTTGAAATCTAGGATTTCTTTTTGTTTGTTATTTTGTAAATTGTGGTAGCACTGGATCTAAATTTGGCATGAGTTCACCATTTGGGCATCTGTGGTAGTCCATTTTTATTTTATGTTTGCCACTAATTTTGCGTTTTTGCAATTATATGTATGACAATGGTGATTTAAGCCATGATTTATTGGCTTATATTGATATGTTTTAATATCAAGCATAATGTTCACCTATCGTTATATATATAAGAGAGAATTTCATATAAAAAAGCACAAAAAAAAAAAAAAAAAATCCTTGGCAATTATGGAAAAGTTGAAAACTTTTTGAATGTTTTATGCTATTGTGGGAGTATTTGGGAAAAGTGAATATTCCCCATTTTAGAATATTGGATAATAATTTTAAAAAGTTATATATGTTTGAGTTGACTACAATTTTTTTTTTGTATGGTATTCCTAACGTATGAATACAACATATACTTCTTTAGTAAATAATAATATGTCTCAACATCTATGACGAAGATACAATACAATCAGAAAAATACTTTCTAGTTGAATTATCACATTGACTCTGTAAGGTCAAAGATAATATTGTAGATCCGCTTGCAAAAGACCTAACTAGAGAGTTGGTTGAAAGTTCATCAAGAAGAATGAGAATATAGCCTATAATTTTAAAAAGTTAATCAGAGAGGCAACTCAACTTAGTTGACTAGAGATCCCAAGATCTATGTTCAATGGGCAAACCGACCTCTAAATAACTTAATGAGCACTGCATTGAAATTTTGATCGTTTATCCATTCTAAAGATGATGAGACAGTGCAAGTATGGTTTTAGGGTAAGCATTATACTTTTAATTATTTCTATAAGTTGTTGAATAATTATTTATGAAAAGGCATATACAATGTTCTTTATAGAAATCACCTATGTGAGTGTGAAGGGACTGATTTTATGAGAATTTTAAGGCAAATTTCCTAAACCACTCATGAGACCAGACATTGTTCAAGGCTAAAATGAACACAATTATGAGAACAAACTTTGTTATAATGAGAAACTGTGTGACTTCAATCGTCTTAATTTACTTTAGAACAGCTGACAGTTCAAGGCATCAAGTCCACTAATTAGCTAAGTAAACTCGATTGATGTTCACTAGGGGAAGTTCGAAGTGTTTATTACTTATCTCCATGCAGATTCTTCATTGAGAAATACCAAAAGTTTTATTTTTTTCCTTTTATCTTGAATTGTCAATTTACTATTTATGGGAGGATTGTTGGAATAAATGGTAGTGACCGTAGTCTCGTGTGGAGTTGGGTTGTTTCATAAATGAATATGTCATTTTGAAAATAATAACTTGAAGAAGAGACAACCCTATTCAAATGACCAAGAAGAGTCTATAAATATGCCTCTTCTTCGAATTGCTTTTTAGAGCTCTTTCATGATCACTTTTCTCCCATTAAAACTTTCTCCCTTTTTATAAAGTCATTGAAGTTTCCATTTATGGCAAAGGATAGTTCGTTGGATCTTGTGGATGATGTGCTGCTTCCATATGAAAGGTAATTTTTCCTATCTTGAGAGACAATTACTCAAGAAACTTAGGCACTAGAGTGAGTAAAATTGTCTTAAGGAGACAACGTCAATTCGTTGGGCTCAGATTCTCTCACGTTTACAAGGTTATGTATTGTCTCATATTTTTTGTGAAATTATTCATATAACAAAGAATAAGTTGCACAACCCTCGAGACAAATATAATCTACCTTCACGACCAAGTTCTAAAACTCCCACGACAAATTTACTTCGAGAGAAAAGAATGAGAGGAAAAATATAGGATATTGTACTACACCTACCCATCAATATAAATTCAAGTACATTGCGCATCAAATTTTTCTAGTTAAAATCTCGTGTGAGCAAGTTCACATACTCGAAGCTATTTCGTCCATTTGTTAAAAAAAAAATAAAGAGAGAGACTTTTTTTCTTTTTTTAAAAAATTTCACAAACTAAAATAAAACAAGTTTAAAAGTTAAAAGACTAAAACAGACATTTTCAATAATGAAGGATAAAGTGTGAATAATTTGAAAGTCAAAAGGACAAAAGTGAGATTTAAAAATAAATCCATGATTCCATTATTATATTCTTTTTTTTGGATATAGTTGAAGCTAATAAAACAAAAAGGAAATAGATTTCCATTAATGCTGGCTGTGGGGTTCGAACCCACGCGCACTTATGTGCAGAAGATCTTAAGTCTTCCCCCTTAACCTCTCGGGCAAACCAGCTCAATTACGTCATTTGTTTTGAAAATTAATATTTCTCATTTTATTTACTTATTATAAATATCTAACTTTTTAATTGTAAAATTCATTAAAAAAAAAGAAAATTTATTTTAAATGAAAAAATTGCTAAAAATATTTACAAATAATAGCAAAATATCATAGTCTATCTGCGAGGCATAGATAGTAATCTATCACAGTCTATCGTATATAAATAGTAAAATTTTACTATATTTGTAAATGTTTTATTTCATGTTTCTATATTTAAAAACAGTCTTAAATAAATTCATATACTTTTGGTTGTTCATAAATATTATGTACAGTATAAATTTGATGAAATTTCAAATAAAACAGTATCGTTAAAATTGGTTAAAATTTGTGAATCTTCAGAAAGTTTTATTTTTTAAATACAAGTTTTGGTTAAGCTGTTTGATGGTTAATTTGTACATTAATTAAACTTAAATTTTTACCAAACTTTATACTATTAAAATTTCCGAGTTTGGACAAAATTACAGAATGTTTTGCTTTGTTATTTTCTTTTAATTAAAACTAGTGTGTGAATCGGAAAATATTGAATAAAGTGTAGACATTGCAATATATAACTAAGGTTTGGGGTCCAACTTAAAGTTGAGGGTGCAAATTTATACAATGTCATAAGTTGAGGGTAAAAATTGATTTTTTTTTTCCAGAAAATTGCTAAAATTAACTTAAAAACTAAACACCATTTTGGTTTATATACTTTCAATTGTCCTATTTTAGTCTTCATACTTTCAGTTGTTCAATTTTAGTTTACGTACTTTTAATAAATCTTAGATTTAATCACTCAAAGTTAATTTAACTGAAATTGGTTAAATAATAATAATAATAATTTTCATGCAAGGAAGTGAGTATATTTTAAAATTTACAATAAACTTTTAATAGATAACAAAAAGATTTTTTTTAAAAAAAAAATCATAATAAATTAGTAATGAGGACTAATTTAAGATTTATTGAAAATATATAGACTAAAATTGGATAATTGAAAGTACAAAAATACTAAAACTAAACCAGCTCCAAAGTATAGGGACAAAAATGTTATTTTAACCTAAACTTATTAAAAATGACATGTTTTCTAAAACAAATTGTTTTTTTTTTACCAGTTTGAGAAGTGAACTATCCTTTTACTCTTAGATTACAAAACAAAAAAGAAAAAGAAAAAAAAAAAGCATATAATCATTTAGCTAAAATAGCATTCTATTGAATGAGATATGATGAAAATAAAATCACTTAGCACCAGCTACGCGATTGCATAACTCATGTGCGAATTTTCTTTAATCATATTTTCTTACTCATGTGCGATTTTGCTTTGATCATTTAGCTAAGGGTCTATAGCATATGGTTTAATCATATTTTTTTACTCATGTGCGATTTTGCTTTGATCATTTAGCTAAAGGGTCTATAGCATATGGATGAGACTGAACAACACTGTGGATACGACCTACTTTGTAATTATTACAACGATATAATCTAAATAGTTTATGTAGAGACATGTAAGTGGATGTACCCTATACAAAGAGTTTGTTTAAGACTAAACCACAAAATAATTAATCTCTCTTTATAATTTCGTTAGTTGAAGGGATTAATATTTCACTGGATGATCTGTGAATTATGAACTTCTACCTATAATAGCTCGTCCTTTGATTTGCATGAGTAAGAGTGGTCCAAGTCGCTGACTTAATATGCCTATCATTTTGGGAATTTAATTGAATAAGGAGTTGGAAACATAATTTTACAAAATAGATTTTGCTGCTTTTAGTATAGGATAAGTAGATGAGTAATCTCTTTAAGTGCTTACTCCGGGACTTGAACAATGAGACCCATCCTCTCATTGGTCCGAGAGGAACTCGGTTTATGGTTGGACCATAAACAAATTATTCATTAGAGGATCAATGGACTTAAGGATATAGAGGTAATTACAGGATTAAAATGGACATTTTACTCAATTGTAATTGCGAACTATTCGTGAAGAATTGATTTACATGTAATAATTTTATCCATGGACACAACTTATCCTACAGTGCATAAGAGTGCAACTATAGGTCATAGTGGTTTGATTCATAGTTAATGAATGTTGATTAACTAATTAAAAAGTTTAATTAATTAATATCGGATCATTGAAATTTATTGTAGGTCCATTAGGTCTCTTTACTAGCTCACAACAGATCAACAAGGACTAAAGTTTTGAAAGAATAATTTGAAATGTTCAAATTAGTTTAGAAAAACATATATTAATTGTATATGGTATGATTAATATAAAATATAATGTATATGGATACATTATTATATAGTTAATTATGAATATGATTCAAGCTTAAACTATATAACATGGGAGGATTAATATATTTGAATGTGATTCAAACATTAGATTAATATGAATAAGATTCATATTAAAACTATAAGTTATGTATTAATATGAATGAAATTCATATTAAAACTATAGGTTAAGAGAGAAATATCCATTTGAATATGATTCAAATCTTTATTTAATTAAATATGAGATATTTAATTAAATTAATTATTATTTAAATTTAATTAAATAATTAAATAATTAATTAACTTTCTATTAATGAAGGGGGAATGGAGAAGTGAAGAGTTAAGACTCCCCTACGTTAAACTCTAGACGGGATGTTATTTTGGGAGAATAAATTGTTCTTTTCTAGTAGTTCTCTCTTCTCTCCTCTCTCACTCATAGAAGAATAGAAAAAATAATTAAATTTTAACTTCTTGATCTCCATCTCAATTCCTTATCTCTTTCAGGAAAGTACGGTTTTTGCCAAGAGTCAGCCAAGGAAGACCTTTTAGAGGATATTTTAAGAGGCTTTGTTGTGAAGAAGATGAATCTACAAAGGTACTTTTGTTTTCATTTAATTCATGTTTAGCCTAAATAATATACAATATGATGATGTTTGTTTCAAATCTATATTTTTATGTAATTTTCATTTAACCAAAATCGAAGCAAAAGCGATCAAACGCTTTTGCTGGAGATTCAATCCCTCATAGACTTACATGAGTCAGTTACTAGACCCACCACATCCAGATAGTTACCAAGAAGAAGTATTAGTCTGAGCCAAACATGTAGCGGCAAATGAGGAGGTGGGGGGTGTCCCCGTATAGGGAAGAGGATGTGATGGATGCATCCAGGAGGGATGAGGAAGTAAGAGAGGGGTACATCGATCAATTCCTTGGGAGCTAGGGATTTACATGTTAGAGGTCCACTTGTGAGAGGTCCAACTAGTGGACAACAGAGGACATGTGAGTGCCGCCAACACTTGCAGTGCATTGATGATCGATTAGACCACATGGAATCCTCATTCACGGCTAAATTGAAGACGATCAAAGATATGTTAATGATCATTGTGAAGGTATGACACAAGTTTATTCTTCATTTTTAGGGTTCAGAGTTTAGAGGATAGGGCTTCAAGCTTATTTTGTTTGTTGGTTAATTTGTTATTTTGCAGGGTGATGGATGCAAAGAGGGGGGATGCTTCTGGAAATACTGTTGCAATAGATTTATCAATACTTTTATGCTTGTTGGATATAAATACCACTTTGTAAACCACACCATTTGTTTCTCACAACCTTCTCATGAACCATGTGAAGAGATCAAATCCCCAGCGGAAATGATTTATAACTTTGCATCAATTTTTGTTTTGAAGCAAAAAAGAACTAAATTACAGAAAATAAGAGCTAGTATAAATTAGGGTTTAAGCAAAATTTTATCTTTGAAGAACCACTTTTCTCCAAGAAATTCTTTGTATCAATGTCGTCATCTTCCACGTGATCTTTCTTGCTATGACTCTAGGCGAAAACTAGCTCGTGGGAGTCTTATAAAGAAGAGGAAGTTTTTTTATGGAATTCTTGAAAAAAGATTGAAGAGTTGAGAGAAATGTGCGAGTTGCAAAAATTATGAGAAAATTGAGAGAACGCCACATCTCTACTCTTTATTAGGTTAAAAATCATAATTATGAATTCATTCATTTACTTTGATATCATATATTAAAATAAATAATCATTTGAATCATATTCAAAATATATATCTCTCATAATCTATAGTTTTAATATAAATCTCTTTCATATTAAATGACTAATTATTTAAATCACATTCAAATAATTTAATCTTCTCTTGCATAATTTTACTATGAATCTCATTCACATTAAATTATGAAATATTTGAATCATATCCAAATATATTTATTCTCCCATATTTTATAGTTTTAATTTGAATCACATTCATAATTTACTATATACTAATGTAACTACATACATTATTAACTTATATTGATTATATCTAATACAATAAATATATTTTTCCTTAATCAATTTGAACACTTCAAATTATTCTTTCAACACCTTGATTCTTGTTGGTTCGTTATGAGCTAGCAAGGGGACATCATAGACTTACAGATTATAAGCTCCAACAAATGGAGATTAATAAATTAAACTCTTTAAGTAGTTTATCTCCATTTATTAACTATGGGAAAAACCACTATAGACCCATAGTTGTATCTTATGCACTATAGGACAAGTTGCGTCCATGGATATAATAATTACGTGTAAGTCAATACTTCACGAGTTGTTTGTAATCCCAACTAGGTCATGTTTAATTTACCCCTATAATTACCTTATTTCCTTAAGTACCAATGAACCTCTAATGAACAATTTTTTTATGGTCTAACCATAAACCAAGTTGGGCCAAGGAGAAGATAGGGCTCATTGTTCAAATCCTAGAGTCAGCACTGAAGAGAACTACTCATTTACTTGCTCTTTATGGGAAAGAGTGAATTTCATCTTGTGAAATTGAAGGATGTCATTGAAGAGAACCTTGAGCGGAAGCAGAATCGTCCCAATTCCCATTTTTCATAGAAAGAATTTTTTACAGAAAAGAAAGAAGAAATTATACATTTACTTAAATTGCAATATGCTTAAAAATAAGGTCTTAGAAACCCTTATCTTTGAAGATAGATCTTCAAGAATCCCTCGAATTGAAAATAGGCACTACCACGACGGCGACCTTGGTATTCTTAGGTAGAAAACCCAGGAGTGGTGGGCTCTAACTATTTTGGAATGAGAGAATGAATTCATTGAAGAAAGGAGGAAGAGAAGTTGTGATTGATCTCTAACAATAACTCTCTATCAGAACGTTTTTGTCTCTCAAACAGTGAAGAAGGAGACTCTCTCCTTTCAAAAGCCAAAAATCATAAAATCACCCACTTATGTGGGCAGAGAGAAAAAAGAGGGGATGAAGTTTGTTTATATATAAAAAAATATTTAATATAAAAATATGATAACTAACTTATCCTAATATATATATTAAACTACATGTTATATCAAATATAACTTATAACCTATAGTTTTAATATTGTATCATATACAATATAATCTATAGTTTCTTTTCTTTCTCATATGGCATTTAATATAAATCACATTTATATTAAATTTAACAATTATGAATTCAATTTATATAATTAATATTTGAATCTTATTTAAATATTTATTTCCTCTCTCAAATGCTATAATGTATCAAATACATTATAATAATTATATCATATATAATTAAATCTCTCAATTAATCTGAACAATTCAAATTAATCCAAAAATTGATTCTCATTTAATCCTATTGAGCTACCGAGGGGACCTCATGGACCTGTAATTTTAAGCTCCAACGGTACATGAATAATTAATCAAACTCTTTAATTAAATTATTCACCATCCGTTAACTGTCAGACACTCCACTAAAGACCGACAGCTGCACTCTTAACATAACAGATATATTTCTGTATCCATTGGATATAACCAATCAACAGTACGATAATCCTTCACAAATTGCTCGTAGGTACAGCTGGGTCAAAATAAAGTACCACTGATCCCTCCAATGAACAATAGATCATAGTTTAACTATGACTAAACCCCTCTTGGGCCAGGAAAGAGTGTGACGCCACTATGTTCATGAAGGAAATCGAACTTGAGATTTCCATGAGAAGCGGAAATAAGATCATTCCAAATTACAATCATGAATGAACATTACAAATTACATTCATAAAACAAAAACAAACAGTTATGCAATTACTACAAAAATTACATCATGAACAACTACAAATGAACAAGGAGAAAACACTACGAACATTTGTAGACTCGTCTCCACGTTCCTTGCTCACGAACGCTTGAACAATAGCAACCTCGAACGCTCAATCTACATGACTGTAATACAGCACAAACACTTTGCGCTCGAACTCAGTGATTGTCTCAGTCACGAACTCCTCAGCAACACGACAGCCTCCACAGAACCTCGATGGTGTCGAGTTGAGTATGACACCACCAAGAAGGCTACCTTGGTATTCTCGGTGTGAGAATCCAGAGGGTGGACTCTGTTCGAACTTGGTATGAGGCAGATTAAGGAGGAAACACCGATCGTGTACACGATTGGACAAGTGGGAGATGGTGAAGACCAATCATATAGGTCGATGCCCAATTGTTTAGCTAAAGCTATGCGATTGTTTAGCTCGGTGTTTGTCGCCTACAAACACTACACGATTGTTTACTTTGGGCAAGCTGTCGTTTAGTAAATCTGTATTTATTTGACAACTACCGTGAGATTCTTTTGCGAGAGAGAAAATCTCAAAACAAAATTTTCCTTTTGTAAAACCTTTTCCAAAACTTACTAAAATAAGGAAAACAATTTTCCTTTTAACTCACGGTTACCATGAATCCAATAACCACCCACTCAATTGGTTATTAAAGAAAAAGAATTATTATCCAATAATTAATATTATTATAAATATAAATGATAACCAACTTATCATACTATATTTATAACCTATAGTTTTAATATTTTATCTTATGAAACATATAAACCATAGTTCTTTTTCTATTCCATGGTACTTAATGTAAATCTCATTTACATCAATCCTCCAGTAGATGTATCACATACATCATACTGATTATATCATATATAATCAAAATACCTCTTGTAAATTTGAACATTTCAAATCAACACCAAGAATTGATCCTCAACTGAATCCATTGAGCTACTAAGGGGACCTCATGAACCTATAGCTCGAAACTCCAACAGTACGTGAATAACTGACTAAACTCTTTAGTCATGGGATCCACCATCCGTTAACTGCCAGGCACTCCACTAAAGACCGACAGTTGAACTCTCCTTACCACAGATATATTATGTGTCCATCTTAACCAATCAGTAGTGCGACAACCCTTCATAAATTGCTTGTAAGTACAGCTGGGCCAATAACCGTTATGCCCCTGTAGTTACATTTGTCTTCTTAAGTACCACTGATCCCTCTAATGAACATAAGTCATAGTCCTACTATGACTGAGTCTTCTCTTCTTCTTATCCCTGCTTCGGGAAAGGAGTGAATTCTATATTGTGGATTGAGTTCCTAGCTCCCAGATCAGACAAGTCCCCAAAAAGATAGGCATGTTGAGTTGGCAATCTGGCCACTCTCACCTATACTAATCAAAGGACCGCCCTCAAAGGCAGGAGATCTCAAAACACTCAAGATTGAGGTCATGTCACCTATGATCGTTTAGGTGAGATGCAAGTCTCTAGTATCAATGACGTTATATACACAGTCTAGTCATCTCGTGGGCCAGGTCTTATACAAACTCTTTGTATAGGACACCCCCGTTCGCACGTCTCCACATGAATGGTTAGGATCTACTATCTGTAGTAGTTTACAACACTTGCAACACTATGTTCAAGCTCGGAATCAGCCCTTAAGGGAGCAATCTCTCTACTTATCCCTGCTTCGGGAAAGAAGTGAATTCCATCTTGTAGATTGAGTTCCCAACTTCCAAATCAAATAAGTCCCCAAAAAGGTAGGCATGTTGAGTTGGCAATCTGGTCACTCTCACCCATACTAATCAAAGGATCCCCCTCATAGGCAGGAGTTCCCAAAACACTCAGGATTGAGATCGTTACACCTATGGTCGTTTAGGTGAGATGTAAATCTCTAGTATCAACGACGTTATATAAAGAGTCTAATCATCATGTGGTCCAGGTCTTATACAAACTCTTTGTATAGGACACCCCTGCTAGCACGTCTCCACATGAATGGTCAGGATCTACCATCTATAGTAGTTTACAACACTTGCAAACTTTTACAAAGCGGGCCGTATCCGTAGTGGCACCAAGATCAGGTATCTCACCTTAATCTTTATACTACATACCTATTTAGGTTATCACTTAAGGCATGAACCACTTGTATATCACATATACATGCTTAAGTTCACATAAGATAACCAAGGAGCTTTTTTTATTAGATATGAGTAAATGCCAGAATTAAATAACATTTATTTATTCATTAAACAATGTATATCTTTACAAAACAACGGGACTCCGGGAGAATTAGGACACCAATCTCAACAATCTTCCACTTGTCCTAATGACTCGGGAGATTAATGTACAACACAATATAAAAATGTACAATATACAATAAACTAAGGCATACCCTTACCCCAGTATCATCTCCCACTTGCCCTAGACAAGATGCTGCATGTCCCGCAGACCCGGACTCTTCAGGTGACCCTCAAATACTTTAGTCGTGAGGGACTTTGTAAAAAAATTAGCAACGTTGTGCTCTGATGCGATCTTCGTGACTATCACATCATCGCGATGCACAATTTCCCTACTCATGTGATATTTCCGTTCTATGTGCTTACCCCGACGATGACTCCAAGGCTCTATCGAATTTGCCACAGCCCCGCTGTTATCACAATAGAGAGTGATAGGAAAATCCATATTTGGAACAACTTCCAAATTTGAAAGGAACTTCCTCAGCCAAACAGCCTCCTTAGCTACTTCACAAGCGGCTACGTATTCAGCTTCCATGTCCGCGATGCATCCTTGCTTGATGCTTCGCCATACTATAGCCCCTCCATTCAGAGTAAACACTAACCCCGATGTCGATTTGCGAGAATCTCTATCGGTCTGAAAGTCAGAGTTTGTGTATCCTGTAAGGATCAAATTCTTATCTCCATACACAAGCATGTAATCCCTCGTTCTTTGAAGATACTTGAGAATCGTCTTGACCACCGTCCAGTGATCAAATCCTGGATTGGCTGATACCAACGAACAATCTCTACTGCATAGCAAATGTCAGGTCTAGTACACAACATTGCATACATCAAGCTTCCTACAGTAGAAGCATATGGAATTCGTCTCATCTCCTCAACCTTTTGAGGTGTCTTAGGACATTTATCCTTAAACAATACGATTCCATGCCTGAAGGGTAACAAACCCCTCTTGGAATCCTGCATCCTGTACCTGATCAACATTTGATCAATGTATGATGCCTGAGCAGGGCTAACCGTTTGTTCTTGCGATCCTGAAAGATCTGGATCCTTAAAACATATTGTGCCTCACCCAAATCGTTCACTTGGAACTGGGCAGCTAGCCATTTCTTAATGTCAGTCAGATACCCTACATCATTCTGAATGAGTAGGATATCATCCACATATAGTACCAGGAAAGTTATTGAGTTGTTGATGCTCTTCTTGTAAACATAAGGCTCATCAACGTTCTGGTCAAAGCCAAATGACTTGACAGCAGTATCAAATCTAATGTTCCAAGATCGAGATGCTTATTTCAACCCATAAATGGACCTATTAAGCTTACAAACTCTTTGCTCTTGATCTAGAACTACGAACCCCTTTGGTTGAGTCATATAGATGGTCTTCTCAAGATTACCATTAAGAAAGGTAGTCTTGACGTCCATTTTCCATATTTCATAATCATAAAATGTGGCTATGGACAGGAGAATCCTGATAGACTTCAACATGACAACATGTGAGAAAGTTTCCTCATAGTCAATTCCCTCAACCTAAGTATAATCCTTTGCCACGAGTCTAGCCTTAAAGGTTTGCACCTTTCCATCTACACCTCTCTTCCGCTTATAGATCCACTTACACCCAATAGGTCTTACCCTATCAAGTGGATCAACAAGTTCCCAGACGTTATTGAAGTACATACAACTCCATTTCCTGGTTCATGACTTTAATCCATTCATCTTTGTCAACATCCTCCATTTCTTTCTTAAAAGACAACGAATCTTCAACCCCATCATTCGTAATGACGTTTTGGGCTTCAGTCAAACCCATTTAGCGATCCAGTGGGTTCATAACCTTCCCACTACGTCGAGGCAGTCTCAACTCTTGAGCTGGTTAACTAGACGTTCTAATCTCAATAACTTTTGTTGATCTGTCGGCCTGTTCAACAGTTCTTGTTGAACCCTCAGTAGTCTCAGTCTCACTAGAGATTTCACATAAAATGAGCGTACTTCGTGACTTATGATCCCTCATGTGGTATTCTTTCAAGAAGACAACATTTGTGGAAATAAACTTGTTCTCACTTGGATCATAGAAGTATCCACCTCTCATTTCCTTGGGATAGCCTATAAAGAGGCAAACCTTCGAATGTGGTTCCAACTTCTTTGGGTTAGTCTTAGCACATGTGCCGAACAGCCCCAAATCCTGAAGTGGCGTAAACTACCTTTACGGCCTCTCCATAACTCAAAAGGTGTTTCAGAAACACTTTTCGAGGGAACGTTGTTCAGGATATAACATGCAACCTACATTGCATAACCCCAAAACGAGTCTGGAAGATGAGAATAACTCATCATAGACCGAACCATGTCCAACAAGGTTCTGTTTCTCCTTTTAGATACACCATTCCACTGAGGTGTACCAGGGGTTGAGAGTTGGGACGCAATTCCATGTTCTATCATATAGTTCTGGAATTGGAGGTCCATATACTCTCCACCACGATCAAATCGTAGTGTTTTTATCTTCTTACCTAACAAGTTTTCAACTTCAGTCTTATACTCCTTGAACTTGTGAAGGGCTTCAGACTTACGTTGCATTGGGAAGAAATACCCAAACCTTGAATAATCTTCTATGAAAGAGATGAAATATTCATACCCACCTCGAGCTCTAACATTCATCGGACCACAGAGGTCTGAACGACAAGCTCCAAGGCTTCCTTGGCTCTATAACCTTTTCCAATAAAAGGTCGTTTGGTCATCTTGCCTTCGAGGCATGATTCACATATCGGCAAGGAGTTTTCTTCTAAACTCTTTAAAAGTCCACCTTTCACAAACTTCTTAATCCTTGAGGTTAATGTGACCTAACCTTAGATACCAAAGATGAGCGTTTTCCTTTGAAGAAACCTTTGGTCTTTTAGCTGTTGTTGCCGTACTGAACATTTCAGTGTTAAACAAGGCTTTTATGACTAACGACCTTAGTACATATAAGTTATTTTCCATTGAACCATAACCAATCTCCATTCCATTCTTGAAAATAAAACTTTATTCTCAGAAAAGGAGACAGTATAGCCTTATTCAATGAGACAAGAAATCGAGATTAAGTTCCTTTTAATATAAGGAACTACAAAAACATTATCCAATAACAGATAACATTTCTTGTCAACAAAATAACTTCAGCCTGCCTATTAGCAACAATTGAAACAACCTCACTAGTACCAACTCGAAGAGTCATCTCTTCCTGTGGCAACGTTTGCCAGGAACTGAATCCTTGTAAGAGGAACTAACATGATTGGTAGCACCTGAATCAAGGATCCAGGCATAATCATCATTCTCTACCAGACACGTCTCCAAGACCAATAAATCATATTTACTGTCTTGTTTCCTCTTTTAGAGAGTAATGGGATCGAGGTCGTTTGCCACGAAATTAGTTTCACATGATTCTTTCCACTGTAAATAGTTGGTCATTTAAAAGCTTTAAACAAAAATATTAACGAGTTGCTAAAAAGAATAACACATTGACCTACATTAGATTTTAAGCAAATACCCGTTGTAAAATAAAACAACATCTAATAAGGTTTTAGCAAAACTAACATGAACCCAGTGTGATATCTAGTTTCGCAATGACGCTTCAAAGGTTTAGGACAAAATTCGTCGAAGGGAGTTCAGTTATCCCTCCTCTTAATTGAGAAGATCTTCACACAGTCATCAATACCAGAACAACTCTTGTTCTTATACGACTATCTATCATTGATTTAACCAAGAGATCATTAACTTACTTAACAATCTCCCGTAAGTGTGACCCGCCATTTTAAGCCCTAGAGGTCTATCCCAAAAGGCCAATCCGAAGGGAAAAAATCCGATTGGGGAAAAACCTAAAGCGACCCTATCCATTTCTAGAGTTCACCTTGATATTAACCAACTGCACAAAACCCATCCGAAGGGGGACGCTCAAAGGCAACACGAGGGAATACAGAATGACCTCACGGTGTGAACTAATGACAGAGACCATAGGACATGTTGACACACACCCTTCACCCACTTACTATAAATACTCTCTCTATCCATCTTGATATTGATTCATGAAAACACCATCCGAAGGGGGATGGTCCCAAGGCACCACGAGGCCAAGCATGAATCTCACGGTGTGAACATACAGGAGAAACGTGATTGGAATCATAGACATATCATATATGCATTTTCCTCCCACTGAGTATTTTATAACCTAGGGTTTAGCTTACTTAGAATAAACATGGCTAAGGATTTTAACTAAATGACTTTTAGGTTTTCCCAAAAGTAACTTTTACCTTGAATAGTTAAACAACTTTTTATCATCATCCATTAAACTCTTTAACGGAGTCTTTGACCAAATCGTCGCATGCTTGTTGAAAATCTATCTAATTCACCTTTCCAAGTAGGTTCCCAGGTAGGGGTGTTATGTTTCCATCAACTTAAGAACCCCAGCCTAGCTAAAACCCGCCTTAGACAAAAGGTCCCTTATAGATAGGTTTATAACAAATTTAATCTTTTATTCCAACCAATTTAATCCCATTAAACCGATTTTAAAAGATTAATCTAGGTTACTAAACTCTTTAGAACCACTTAAACTTAGGTATATCTCAATTTAATTTTAAAACCCTTTTAAAAAACTTGAGTTCACCCTAAGTCCGCATGCAACTCTGAATTATTGATTTTAGGTCTAATTTTCTTTATAACACTTATAAACGGAAATCAACACCACAATGTTAAGCTAACACATGCAAGGCATTCATAACGATTAACAATAGCCTAAGTGTCATGCTCAATGCATTTTCCATTCATTGCTACTTATTTTATATAACACTTATACAAAACAACGATGAAACAAGCAAAATATGCTTCCATTCACCCTTAGACTATAAGATTTATAATAAAAAGATGATGCATGATAATGCTCATTGCATGCAAAATATAACTCTTATATTTCATGATGCATGCGCATGCTTTCAAGTAATTTCTTCATGCAATATTATAACATTTATAATACATGATGCATGAATAATTGCACAACCTAAGGTGGGTTTAGAACTATATGTCAAACACTTTAGCATATACATCATATATCACATGTATAATAAACCAATGTTGATGAACCGAGTAAAATTGCCTTCAAAACACAAAAGGAAAGCTAACTATTACAAAGACAAGGAGTCTTCGGTTCAAATAGGCGAACCGGGTCTTGAACCGCTCGGGCAAAGCATCACGTCTCCAACCATCGTGTACTAAGCACTCTGCGATCATCTACACGATAAAACAAACGCTTTGCTCTATCGCTTACCAGGGCTCCCAAAGCTAAACGATCGTTTAGTATTTACTACATGATCGTCTAGAATAATCTAAACGATCGTTTAGCTATTACGACACGATCGCGTACCTTTACTAAGTGATAAAGCTTGAAGTACACGATCGCTTAGCACGTTCAGCACAACGCCCGCCTTCCGCGATCGTCTAAACGACTACAATGTCGCATAGCACCATCGTCTAAGCGATCGCTTAGCTAGTGCCTTCGTATCGCATACGCGTGATCGTATAGGTAGTAACTAAGCGATGAAGCTTGTTAACTACACGATCGTCTAGCGTGCACATCTTACTAAATGATGAGCATCGCATGCTCCCACTACGATCGTCTACCTCCAGCACCTAGGAAAATTTTTTCCTTTTTTAAAACCTTTTCCAAAATTTACAAAATAAGGAAAATGATTTCCTTTTAACTCACGGTTACCATGAATCCAATAACCACCCACTCAATTGGTTATTAAAGAAAAAGAATTAATTATCCAATAATTAATATTATTATAAACATAAATGATAACCAACTTATCATACTATATTTATAACCTATAGTTTTAATATTTCATCTCATGAAATATATAAACCATAGTTCTTTTTCTATTCCATGGTACTTAATGTAAATCTCATTTACATCAATCCTCCAGTAGATGTATCTCATACATCATACCGATTATATCATATATAATCAAAATACATCTTGTCAATTTGAACATTTCAAATCAACTCCAAGAACTGATCCTCAACTGAATCTATTATGCTACCAAGGGGACCTCATAGACCTGTAGCTCAAAGCTCCAACAGTACGTGAATAACTGACTAAACTCTTTAATCATGGGATCCACCATCTGTTAACTATCAGGCACTCCACTAAAGACTGACAGCTGAGCTCTCTTTACCACAGATATATTATGTGTCCATCTTAACCAATCAATAGTGTGACAACCCTTCACAGATTGCTCGTAAGTACAGCTGAACCAATAACTGTTATGCCCCTGTAGTTACATCTATCTCCTTAAATACCACTGATCTCTCTAATGAACATAAGTCACAGTCCTACTATGACTGAGTCTTCTCTTTCAAAGAGAAGTTGTGGCCACTATGTTCAAGCCCCGAAATCAGCTCTTAATAGAGCAATCTCTTTACTTATCTCTGCTTCGGAAAAGGAGTGAATTTCATCTCGTGGATTGAGTTCCCAGCTCTCAGATCAGACAAGTCCCCAAAAAGGTAGGCATGTAGAGTTGACAATCTGGTCACTATCACCCATACTAATCAAAGGATCGCCCTCAAAGGCAGAAGTTCTCAAAACACTCAGGATTGAGGTTGTGTCACCTATAGTCGTTTAGGTGAGATGTAAATCTCTAGTATCAACGACGTTATATACAAAGTGTAGTCATCTCGTGGTCCAAGTGTTATACAAACTCTTTGTATAGGACACCCATGCTCGCAGGTCTCCACATAAATGGTTAGAATCTACCATCTGTAGTAGTTTACAACACTTGCAAACTTCTACAAAGCGAACCGTATCCGTAGTGTCACCAGGATCAAGTATCCCACCTTAATCTTATACTACAGACCTATTTAGGTTATCACTTAAATATGATCCACCCGTATGCCTCTACATACATGTTTAAGCTACAAGATAACCTTAGATGTTAGTTTATTGGTTTGTGGTTAATGCAACTAAAACATGGAATAAAATATCATATATTTTATTAGATAAACAATGAGTATGTTCAAATCATTTACAAACTATAAGACCCTACGAGATTTAGGGCATCAACCCCAACAGAAATTACGTTCTCAGTTCCCCATTCGGTCAAGTCTCCAAAATGGTAGGCATATTGAGTCAGTGGCTCGTGCCACTCTTACCCATGCAAATCAAAGGACGATCCCTTAGAGGCAAGAACTCATAACTCACTAAAGATTAAGATCGAGTCACATATTATCATCCTGTGAAATGTTAATTTCTTCAATTAACGAATTTACAAAGAGAGATCAGTTATTTTCCAATTCAGTCTTATACAAACTCTTTGTATAGGATATTCTCATTCACATGTCTCCACATGAACGATTTGCATTTGTAAAATTTACAAAATGGGTCATATCCATAGCGTCACAAGGATAAGGCACCCAACCTTATCTATTTACTATAGAAGTATATTGTTTGAACATTATCCACTTGTATGTCAACCACATACTATTCAAGATTTCATGTAGTAACCTGAGATTTTTCTTTATTGGATTAAGTTATGCACAATTTAAATAAAAAATAAAATAATAATTGTTTTATTGAAAATCGATAAACAATTTATTACTTACAAATATCAAGCTTTAGGGCACAAACCAAATGCCATGTCCAAAACTCATCATTTTCTTTGTCCACCAAATTGAAAACAACCATGTATATTTGTTTATTGGTATCAATCAAAACAACTTTGAACATAATACCTTCATACTTTCCTTTTATGTGGGTTTCATCAACTATAATTCACCAGTCGGATGTAGTTCAAGAAACCTCTTATAGAATCCCAAAGGCCATAAATACATACTTGAAGTGTCCTTCAGGGTCAAACTCTAACCCATATTGTGAATTTCTCTCTTGGCAATCCTCTATCACTTTATGATTCTACGTTGATCATTGACTCTCCCTCTGTGGTCATCAGATATTGATCTATCAATTGTTCATCATTAAGTGAGTCTCCATCAATGACACAATGTCTACCTCGAATACATTCACATTATTCACACTAATGTCTACATCATAATCCAATGACATATCTACATCTAAGATTGATCCTTATTCTCAACTCATCTGTATCATCTCTCAATTCAAATGGGACCACATTCTTCTTTAGTAGACTTAGGGATCACACATCATTCATATCCATGTGATATTCAGGAATAAAATCAAGTTGGGTGGGAAATGAGGGTATATTCTGCCCGAATGGACTTGGAAATGATGGTACCATAATCTTACAGTTTTGCACGACAAGCAGTAACTTAGACACTAAAAGAGTCATCTAAGAAATGTCATCATCGTTAAGAAAAAATGGAGGTCTTCTTGATTACCAATCACAAAAATAGAAACATTTGACCTAACATTATATAGAAACCTTATAACCAACTCAAACTCATCATAATTTATCCCACTTATTCTATATATTTAGCGTAAAAAGTCTTCATAGGTCTAATCATAGTCGAGATTTCTGTATTTTCTCGGAGACTATGTAAAGACTCACGCATAATACATTTTTAGGGGCCAACAACATGCATATTATAAACCAAACAATTTTATTAAAGATAAGAAATGAGATATATCTTGTTTTTGTGAGTTTGTGCAAAGAGATGTGTTGAAAGGGAAGGAAAGCCCCAAACGTGAGAATGAGGAAGCTTTGAGACCCAAAAACTTGTTGAGCAAGTCAATCGATGAGTTTCCAAAAAATTGAATAAATAATAATAAAAATAAAATAATTTGGGACATAAACGTAAAATCAACTTTCATTAATAAATTCAGACACATGACCAAATTTAATTTTTAACTCAATCTTGATCTTGATCTTGGTCGAGAAGAAATGAGTTTAAAAAATTCTACTATTTGTGAAAGGGGAAAACATTCGAGAGTTATTTCTGACAGTTTTTCAGGGTATACAATCTTAGAGCTTGTTTACAATCAGGTAGCTCTCGTGATTTTTTTTAGTCATATTTCTCTCAGTACAACTTCATTTTAACTAAATGCTAACTCATTTTCATACATTGATTTTTTTTTTCTAGCCATCCTTATAAACAGAACAAAAAAATGAATGGTTCTTTAATTTTCAAAAATTGAAATGATCAATTTTAAACTTTGTTAGACCATTGAAAAGTCAAGATAATTTAACATTTTTCTCATTTTATAAGCATGGTCAGAAAGAACACACAAAAATGTGTAAAAACGTGTGATCATTTAACGAAAACGGGGTTGTATCAAAAGAGATATGACCAAAATAAAATCATACAACTAGAGTTGCAAGATTGCACAATGCAAGGTATGTGATCGCACAATGATCGAGCTAAATTTGTCTGCCTAATTCTGGATTAAATAAATTGATTGTTTTTACCTATTATGTAGTAGTAATAGCACTAGTTTGAACTTAGGGAACCATTGAGTTTCTCAATTAAACTATTCCCAGCCCGAGGTAATCGAGGGGGGATGAGATTGTTTTGTTTGATTGTAGAAAATAAATTGCAAGAAAAATAAAGAAATATTAAATTCGAATGATTAAACAGTCTAGCCTAGGCTTTCGAATTATTCCCTAATTTGCAACTTGGTCATATATTCATCAAATTAATTCCTAAATTTGTTGGAGAAGAAATTTTGGCCAAAATCCAAAATGCCATGTGTTGTCCATTTGATCATTTGATCACAATCGATAAATTTGGTTGGATGACCTAGTGGGCTTTGAATCATAAATTGGATTGGACTGAGTATATAAAATTTCTCAGGTCCAAAATTCGACCCAATTCAAGCCCATGGAAAATTGGGTTGAAGAAAAGAGATTGGGCCTAAGTTCAATTTTAGCTCAAACCCAGAAAGTAGTTAGGTCCAAGCCCAAAAGTCCAAAGGCAAATGGGGCCCAAACCCACCTAAAATCTATAGAAATCCTCTATAAATAGAGGCATTTGCCTTTCATTTTGGGAGGAGGAAAAAGTTTTGAAGATTGGCAGCTTTGAAGATTAGAAGCTCTGAAGATTGAAGTTCTACATAATTGAAGTGTGAAGCTCCTAAGTTCTCAAACTCCAAAGTTCGAAGCTCCCAAGTTCTCAAGCTCTAGAATGAAGCTCCAAATTTCTCAAGCTCGAAAGACCAAAGCTCTTAAGCTCTCAAGATTTGAAGACTAAAGCTCCCAAACCCTAAAGATCTAAAGACCAAAGACTTGAAAGACTAAGGCTTCAAGCTCCTAAAGACTCTAGAACTTGTAAGAAGATTTGGAAGACTTAAACTTATTGTAACATTTGAGAGAAAGAATCAAAGGAATATATATTAGAGATTGTACCTTTACATACTACAAATTAATACAAATACAAAGTTTGAATTCAACAAATTAAATTTCTTTAGAAATCTTGTCGAACGGTCGAGCTTAGCCAACTTACCTAGAAAAGCTAGGCGAGAGTCCATTTTAGTCAATTTAATTAGATGATAAGAATCCTAATTAATTTGTACTAACCGCATTAAGACTTGGGATCATGCGAAGGTGAATGATCAATTTTCAAGTGCATACTTGAACATTCAACATGATTCTTCTTAGGTCGATGAAACAATATTTTTCATCATAGACATTGAATCACAAGTCTAACTAACTTTTTTCTACCTTAGATTAAATTACAATTATATGTCACATATTTTAATTCAATGCCTAGCTAATGATTGTACATCCTCAAGCAGAAATATAATCATAAACATGTAAAGACAATAAAATAATCCAAAGATAATATGTGAAATTATAATTAAACGATCTAAAACTCACAAGTCTACAACATAATTACTCTACGCCTAAGCTAGAATTCGGTCCTTAGCCCATGATCTTCATGGAGATTGATGAGGTAGAGTTCGGATACACTCAAACTCAAAGGTAGAAGAAAATAGAGAAAATAGAGAGAGGCTAAAAATCATTGGGTGGGAGTGCATCGACATTGCGGCGCCAACTCACGTGTGCTGGAATAGGGAAGCGTTGCGGCACCAAGGAATTCCATAAAAAATCGTTCTCTTGGGAAAAAGCATCGAGCACAACACCTAGCAGTGCAGCTGTGCATGCATTCAGGGGTAAAATTGTAATTTTAGCTTTCTCTTTCCCGATTGATGCATTTTAGCTCCGTTTTAACTCCATTTTAACTCTAACGTCCAAGTCTACTTCTCATGTGCTCGATACCTAAAAAATCAGAGAATAAATATATAAAACTAAATAACGACCCTGAATTAAGCGGAGCAAATATTTTCGGTGCTATCACACAATTCATGTGCGATTTTGTTTTGATCACATTTCTCTCGTTACGACTCCATTTTAGCCAAATGACTACTCATTTTCATAATTTTTTTTCTATATTCTTTTCAACCTTACTTACAAAGCTAAGTAAAATATTAAAGTATATTGACTTATAAAGTTAGAGAGAAGATGAAGATAAAGGTGAGAGAGAGAAAAAATGTTGTGAATCGATGTTGTTGAATAGGAAATTGGAATGAGAGAGGAAAGGGGAGAAGAAGACAAAATAGTAGATAAAGATGGGAGGAAGGAGAAAATTTAAGGTATTTAATGCTGTTTAATTAAGGGTAAAAATAATTTCATTCCTAAAAAGGATATAAAAAACTACTTTTTAGAAAGTATGTAGTTTTTTTTTTTTATCAAGTTTTTAGTATTTTTTTTTAGTAATTTTTCAATTTTTTTTAGTTCAACAACATATAAAGGTAGGAATATGAAGTCCTATTGATCGAGAATCTACGCCTTGACCAATTGAAATATGCTTATTGATAGCTCTAAAAAAGAGTTATATTTTCTTGCTTAATTTAGGCTCGTTAAGGGATTTTTGTGTTAATTGTAGGTACCGATCAATCAAGAGGTAGAATTAGCCATTTGATGAGAAACAGAATTAATTTGAAGTAATTTAGAGGTGATTTGAGCATTTGGGTTCAAAGGAGTTGAAATGACCAAACAATTCTTGTTAGAGCGTTGCAACGCTCTTATTGATTCAACCCTCTTGCATCACATCACTGTTGCAAAACATGCCTGATGCTTGAGGGCTGGATCGATAAGAGTGTTGCAACGTTCTTACTAGGGTTGCAACGCTACAACCAATTCTATAAATATTCTCTTCGGTTTTCAAGTTAGAAAGGATGTTGAATTTCATGGATGTCGAGGAGAGTTCTAACTTTCTTATTTTCCCTTTGTATTTTTAGTATCAATAGGTTAGATTTATGTTTAGCTTTGGATTGTAAGCATGGATTGGGTTGTATTTTATGAATTTATCTATGGTTTTTTTAGGTAAATTCCATCTAGTTTCTTGGATCAAGTATTCGATGTTAATTCCTTGAGTTTTGATCTACTCTCAATTGATATTTTGTATTCTGAATTATGTCTTCTTTAATTCCTAAACGTATAATTTTGAAGTTGACTTTTCATGCATAATCGTGCATGCTAATTGATTCTTAGTTCATCACAATTTTGCATGAATATCTTGTTAAATTTATTTTTGTATAAGAATGTCTAGTTAAGGTCATCTAAGTAGCAATAGTTGGGCCTTTGATGGCTATTCCTAGAATGTGCTAATTGCTAGGTTCAAAGATAAAATTGGTTAATTGAATATGACTTTCCTAATAGCTAATCGACATAATTGAATCTTAAATCATAATGCATGTGTTTTTAATTCTATATGATCGTTATCGAACCCAATAGAATTTAGAAGCATGTAGATTAGTTAGGGTATGTCCTTTCCGACCTTAATTAATAATTATGATGCTTTCTTGGTTAGATTCAAGCTAGTTGTCCGTCACTGTAGAAGCTAGTTAGATCGAATCGAGAGAGTAGTTATGCATGCATAATTTATTTGCATAATTAATTGGTAAAAAACGATGATTGAAATTACACTGAATGTCTATCTTGATTTGAGAACTAGATGAGCCAACCAATGTTTACATTTATTCCTTGCAATTTAATTTTCTGTATGTTTTCAAATTAATCAAAAACCAAAACCTCGTTTTTACTGTTTTTTCACAGCCAAATTTAGCTTAGGAGAGATTTAATTCTTGGCCTCTCTGTGGTTCAACCCTACACTTACCACTATTGCTACACCTATATAGTGATAGGAGTAGTTTGGTGATCTTTACAAATATTCTTTTGATCAGGTTTGAGGTTTATTAACAACATAAGCCTCAGACTTATCACTTAGCTTGACAAAAAAATGTAATGCTTGAGCTCCTGAGAGATATATAAATGAACCAAGATCACATCGAGATGAGAGAAATCTTGAAGGTATGAAAATGTGGTTATGAAAGACTTAAAAGAATTGATAGATATTATGTATACCAACAAGGTACACATTCCTTTTTGGTGGTCCAATCATAAGAACACAAAAGTTAAGTGTGGCTATGTGGCTCAATCATAAGAACCAAAATTAAGTGTACTTGTATCAATTAAAATTTTAAAACTAACCATTGTATTAAATAAATTTCTAAAGTTTTACAAGTTAACTCAAAATTATCTAAATAACATTATTTTCTCCAAAATCCTACCAAAATAGTAAGATATAATTATCAACAATTTATAACTACATACGATACTAAAATAATTGTTACCGTTTATTTCTTCTAAAAATATATAGTTAAAATAATTTAGTAAAAAATATCTTTTTGGTCCCTGGGTGTGTGATATAATTTTTATTTGGTCCTTAGTTTCAAAATGCTATACATTTAGTCCTTAAGTTTTGAGTTTGATTTCAATTTAGTCTCTAGTTTCATAATGTTATAGTTTTACTCTTGATATTTGAGTTATGTTTGATTTTGGTTCCTAGATTTCAAGATTTACATTTTTAACCTTAATTTTTCAGTAAATACTCATTTTTCATCTTCAGGTATGTCAATATATTTAAAATAATTAAATGAATTATAAGTTATTAAGTTTCATATTTTTCATCACTTTGAAAATTAAATTTAAAAATTTATTTCATAATTTATTTAAATTAATTAATAGACATTGATGTCAATGTTTGAAGGTAAGTATTTAATGAAAATTGAAGTTAAAAATGTAAAATCTTGAAATCTAGAGACTAAATTCAAACAAAACTTAAATGTCAAGGATAGAATTGCAACATTTTGAAACCTATTGACTAAATTGAAACCAAATTCAAAACTTAAAGACTCAATGTGTAACATTTTGAAACTCAAGGATCAAATAGAAATCAGACCTCAAACCTAAGGAGCAAAAAGGTATTCTATCTAATAATTTGTATAATCAATTTTACATGTTAGCGTTATCACATAAATTTACGTGAACAATACAATAAATGGTGTTCACAAGGAGTTTTTGTATGGAAGGCCCTTTTTTAGGGGCCCAAATGAAATTTGGCCCAAGATTCAAATTCGATCAAAAAAATGATTTTCCGCTTATGTCAACCGTGTGTGAAAGTACCATTTTGTCCTCAAACTACATGCGAGGGACTGATGCTCAAACGAATTTCTCGCTCCTTTCTTTTGTTCCTCATTAGACGCAACTACAATTGTTTTCTTTGTTCAAATTCTTCCTCTAGCTTCTTGCTTCACACTCTTTTTTCTTAGTCCTCATCAGGTACAACCACAACATATATTGTTGAAATACAGAAATAAGCAACGGAAGAAAACATGAACATTAAGCATTCTAATTCTATAATTTTGACATCAAAATAAGCATGTTCATAAGTAATTAAGAAGGTTTCAACACATACCTTGAAGATCCTCCAATGCAAGTTGCTCCTCACAAATCCTCATCTCCAAATCTTCAGTGAACCACCAAGAGATCTTCTCTACTATTCTTAGCCTTGAATTTGAGTGGTGGAACTCACAAATGGAGTGAATTTGTGAAGGAAATAGAATGAGTTTTAGGTGAGGAAGAACTTAACAGGAACAAAATTTTCCAGTAACTTCAACCCTCAATCCTGCCAAAATGGAGTGTTTTTATTCTTCAACTACATGCAGGCATGATTGAATTCAGTTAAAGACACCTCTAGCTTGAAGATTGAGTGGGATAGATGTGTGAATTGTAGAGTAAAACATATGAGTTTGAAATCTCGAGAGCCCAAATGCAACCAAACTCAAAATGTAGCGACAAAAATTATGACTCCATTTGGTAACCATTTGGTTTTTTGTTTTTGTTTTTAAAAATTGAACATATATTATCTGCATTTCTTACAATGATTTGTATCTTTACTAAGTACAATTGTTGAATTCTTAGCCAAATTAAAAAAACAAAAATACTTTTTTGAAAAATACTTTTTTTAATAATCAAAATTTGACTTGATTTTTTAAACTATTGGTGAAAAATAGATAACAAAAGAAAATATTTAGAGGTGGGAGTAGTGTCTATAGATTTAATTTTAAAAAACAAAATGATTACCAAACGGGGTCATAATTTTTTAAAAATAAATTTTAAAGTCAACAGTAAAGATGAAAATAAAACAAAATTAAATGGTACAATGCAATTTTAAAGAAATTAAGAAGAAAATAAAAGATAGAATTAATTTTTTCAGATGGGGATTTTTATACGGATGGCTCAAAATCAAAGACCTAAATAAAATTTGGCCTCTTCCAAGATTTTCAATGAAATATGGTCTTTTACTTGTGTCAACGGCATATGAATTTACTATATCACCCCCACAAAAGAGATTGACAGGCCCTTCGTGCGTTATACTCTCATTTCTTGCTCTTGGTCCTCGCATCTCACTCTCGGTCCACTTTGGTCAAATATTTTGACTTTTTACCTATCACTCGCTCTCGGTTCTCATATCCCACTCTCGTTTCGTGATATCGCTCCTCGTCAACATGTTTCTTGGTAATTAATGTGCATGCACGGCAATCAATTTAACAATTCACTCATTCCTTTCCAATCAACTTGAGTAAATTAAGTAAATTGTTTAACAAATTTCATTTGTGTGGATAGAAATCAAAATCATATTGCATTATGCAAATAACTTTTCATGAGTATCAATGGATCTATGGGTTCATCTATAGGAAAAATTTCGATCATGTTTGGTACCCATTTCGTTTTTTGTTTTTTATTTTTCAAATCAAATCCTAAAGGGGAAAATCAGTTTCTATGTTGGAGGTGGGAATATCACGCAAGAGAAAGCCGTTGGTAAAGAAGCCATTAGGGCACAATGGACAAGCAGTGCAAGAGGGCTCCAAATTCTCCTATTTCGTCTCAATCTCAAGTTCTAAAATCCAAACTCAGTGTTCCAAAAATCCTTGACAGTCCCTTCCTCACTGACAGAAAGATAAAAGATCAAAATAAAAAATTATAATTAAGGGTTATTTTCTTGCAAGAGATTCATTTCCAAGCCATAAGTCCTGCAAGAAGGAAATATTAGCCCCATCACCAAGACCAAGAGCATAGGGATATTCTATCATGAATCAGAGAGCAATGTTTCATAATAGCTTTCCATGAGCCCTAGGCTGTTCTAGGGAGTTGCTGCCCGCTTAGTTGTCGAGATGGGTGGTTCCATATTTCCTCACATTGATAACACCAAATCCATTTTGAAAAAAGAGGGCTCTATCCTGATACTTTCGGTTGTCTATACTGAGCCCTCCTTTCTCCATGGGAAGAAGGAAAATTTCCCATTTGACAAGATGTGGACCCTTAATATCACTGTTACCTTTCCAGGGGAAGTTTCTAAACAATTGTTCCACAATGTTTATTACTTCATTTAGCATTCGAAGATAGAATCTCGAAATGATGTCAAAGAATGACTTTTATTCATATACAAATGCTCAAAAGAATCAGCCAATGTATAGAGAGATGGCTGCTCAAGAGAATTACAAGTAGCAGAAACTGATTAACTACAAGCTCACTCTTGTTAAACAATAATCAGTTTGAATACAAAACTACTCGCCAAGTAAATCCAGAGTAGAGACTTTTATACAATGAATCTAAGAATGACTGCTATTCGTGATTGAATACTACTTATGATAGATTTTAACGCCCTCAAAACAAAACTTTGCAAGATTCTAATATAGATCTCACAGGGTATGGTAACTTAATCATTCTAATGGTTCAGCTAAAGATCAAACTCATAATTGATTGAATACAATTAAACAAGATGAGACTTCTTACTAACTTGGGCAAGAAGACTATCTGCAGTCAAGACTCGTTCCTTTCCAAACCTTCTCTAACAACAAGTTTCCTGTTGTTGTACTCCTACAATGAAAGAATGAAAAGGGTCAATAACAACAAAATGGAATACAAAAGTCAAATTTCAAGGGATACATAGAGAGAATTTTACTGTTCCATCCAAAGAAATTGCTGCATCACGCTCTGCAGCTGAAGAAAACGACAGAAACCCGTAAACACGGCTCTTTCCAGCTCTACGATCGTTCAAAACTTTTGCACTGACCACAGTTCCAAATCTGCTAAAAAGGTTCCTCAGATCTCCAGGTTTGACATCCCAAGCAAGATTTCCAATATATACTTTGTAAGGACTTTCATATATTATATTCTTCTTGGGTGATGAATGCAAGTTATTAAGGTTCCTCTTTTTGGGATTCATATCAACAGCAAATCTAACGCGCATTTCACGTCCACCAACATCCTTCAAAATAAAAAATTTTCTCTTTGAATGATACTGAATGAGCTAAGATTAAAACTAACTTATACTTGATTTGACACTAACAGAACCATCTAATGCTGCAATTGAAACTTTAGCGGAGTTTATTGAACCCATTGTGACATAGCCACATCCTTTGCTTATGCCAGTCTCTGGATTCCGAGAAACCTGAGTCCAAGTTACAGAGAAACAAATCAATACCATTCAAAACATGAAAAGAAACATAAACACTATTGGAGATCATTCTGCTGTTTAGTGTAGTTAACTGATTTGGTTTACTGTTTTTATCAACAAACAGTGGGTTATGTGATTTTGTTGTGTATTAACTTCAATCTTCAAGAACAATGTACAATCCAAGAGGGAAAATGCTTTTTCCCAAGGCAGATATGCAAATTGAGGACTGCCATTCAAGAATAATGATTATAATAACAACATTAAAACTCCAAATCCGGGAAAATGCTTTCTGAATTGAAATTCAATTTTCCCTAACTTAAGGAAATTCCAGACAGAAATAGAAGCAAATAGATTGTTCTAGAAAACTAAAATGAATGAGCAGACCATGAAGATATAGAAGGAAAAAAAGAAGAAAAAAGAAAAGAAAATCGTATCTACCTCAGCAGCCAAGACTGTGCCGTAAGGTTTAAACATCTCAACCAGCTCTGCAATGTCGCAACTCCTCGGCAAATTACAAACGTAGAGTTCACAAGGACGTGCTTGTTTTTTCACTTCCTGATTTGAAACACTGCCTTCGCTCTTAACATCGCCTTCCGCGATGACCTCCTCTGTAAGCGCGGATTCATTTTCGAGAACAGTGAAAAGCACTGGAAACCTAGCCCCGTGGTTATGCCTTAGAGAAACGAGCTTCGTGAAGTCGAAGTGGTTGGATGAAGGGAAAGAATGGAGTCGTTTAAATGAACAGTAATTTGGAGATTTATGTTTGAGGATCCATAGAGAAGGAGGAGAAGAAGAAGAAGAAGAAGAAGAAGAAGAAGAAGAGAAGGTTAAGGAGGTCGCAAGGTTAGCCATGGCGGAGATGAAGAAGCTTCGTTCCCCCTTTCTCTCCCACTCCGAGTTTGGGCGTATGGATTAGCTTTGGATAGCGCCACTAACGTAGAAGTCGGGTCGGGTCATAAACCGAAAGAAATCTAATCCGTTCGAAGTTTGAAATGTCAGTAAGGTCCCGTTTTCACTAAAATAGAAAGAGATGTTGAAATGAACGAGTACATTACACATTCTTGTTTTGAGAAATGTCTAAAAAGGAAAAATTAGGGTGAATTGCAAAAACCAGGTCTTTATATCCTTAAACCTTCCATTTGTGAAAATCGAGCTAAATTAGACCTCCAAATATTTAATGATAAAAATTGAATTCTTAAACTTATACAATTAGGGTTGGCAGAATTCCCCATGGGATCGAGTCCTCGAAGGGACCCGTCCTGATCGGGACGAAAAATCCCCGATTTGACTGGGGATGAGGTCAAACTAGAAAAAGCTTTTGGGGCCTTGCCCCAACCCCGACCCGATTAATCACCAACCCCGATTTGATATATTTATATTTTTATAAATATATATTATAGTATATAAAATAATTTATTTATATATATATATTTATAATGTATAGTGTTGGATTGGAGCCGAATATTAAATATCCAAATTCTAACTCTAAACTCAAGAAGTCAAGCCCAAACTTAAAAAACTTAAATAAAATCAAATTTTAATTAAAAAAAAGGAATCCCTGTAGGGAATCTCGGAGAACTAATAGGGGATTCCCCACGGGGAACTAGTAGGAGAATCCCCGTGGGGAATGGGGCCTCGCGGGGACCCCGTTTTCCCGACGGGGATGGGGGAGAATTTTCCCCACGGGTTTAGGGACGGGGGTGCCCCGGCCCCGCCCCGGCCTCGTTGCCAACCCTATATACAATGGCCGAAATTGACCCATAAACTTGTAAATTTGTAGAATTTTAACCCATAAACATTTAATTTTAAAAAATGTTTAGAGCTTTGTGTACAAAATATGATTGACATTTTTGCTCTTTAAATGGTTGACATGATTGATTTAAAGAGAAAAAGAGAGAGAGGGAGAGAAGTAGAAGGCTAGACATTCTTATATAAAGCAAATTTGGAGAAGGCTAGAATTTTTTAAAAGTGTGACATCTCATAGAAATTGGATCATGGGAACTATTAAAAGAAGGGGATCTCAATTTTGCATTGCTAGCCATCTTCGGGTGTAGACGTTGACGTAGGCCAAATCTTCTTTTGAGAAAACGACTTGAAAATAGATTATTGATGTTGGCCATGAATAATAATTTTGACTTTTGAGTTAAGAAATCAAGTAAGGATTTATACACTGTGCAATGTATCCATGAGACTTGTAAGTAGAGGTCTCGTGCAGTAAAGATGCAAGATTGTGACATCTTTAAAATTATAAAGTATATGGTTGTAAGCATATGTTTGATTGCTTTTAAATCATGACCACAATCAAGTAAGTATTTTGATAGTTGTGTACATTGGTTGGACTCAAATGCGTGCCCAAAGTTCAAAACTTTTGAAAGAAAAAGCTTCCGTCTCTATACAAGTGTACAATGCTAAATAAGTAGTAAGTAGGAAGCATTTTAACTATCATGTTCGAAGGAAATATTTAATTTGGTAAAAGATTTTCTTCAAGAAAACAATTGGACGTAATTGAAAAATAATCTTTAGAGATGGTAGGTTGTGAAATAAAAGAGGGATTCAAACATGTTTATCTTCACTAATAGGAGAATATAACATATTCATGCAACTAGCACATATGCTCCACCCACAAAAACAGTTGATTAGCAAGGTTGAGCATGTTAGACTATTTATGAGTAAAGCAAGTATTGAACCACATTTGAGTATCACATGGTGGTACTTACCAACATATTGTGTGGCTTCTTTCAACTTTAATTTTGATAGATTGTGGGGGTATTTTTTTTTATAACTTTAATCTGAAATAATATTGTATAGTTTTTTTTTAGAGAATTATATTGGAACTCAATTATGAATTTATCAATGAAATGAAATATCAATGGCATTCTAGAATTATGTTTGTCTTACTAAAATATAGAGTTGACAAAATTTTCGCGAAATCGGGTCTCTAAAGATACCTATCTCGATCGAGGCGCGGAATCTCGGATGAAGTTAAATTGGGAACCCACGGGGATAAGGCGGAGATGGGGAGGATATTCCCACCCCATCCCCAACCCCGCCTGGAATATATTTTTTTTTTATTCACTTTTTAAATACACTATTTTTTCGCATTTAATCATGTATATATTTTTACTTTATATATATTAAAAACGCTATAACAAGTTACTGTTTTTGTTTTTGCTTTTTTGTTTTTTTGTTTTTTTTATTTCATTTCTAATATAATTAACTTTTAATTTTAATTAAATTTTAAAATAAAGAAATTGTTAAAATATTTTTTAATTTATTAATATAATAATTAAATAAAATATATAATAATACTATACTTGTAAGTGTACAATTTTAATATAAATATAATATTTTATTATTTAAATAAAATAATTAAAAATAAAAGACAGAATTTTTTTCCCGCAGCGGACCCGATCCCGAATGGGATCCCCTGACTCTGATCCTAGCGCCAACAAATCTTTGCAGTGTTGAATTAGAGACGTTTAGTTTTTAACTGTCATCCTATATTATGTAACAATTGTCAATCAGCAACTAACATCATTTTAACATGTCAACCAAACATATGATGCATGGGGTATGATGTCGATTTGTGTGGTGTGTGTTGTGTTGTATGTGTTTTCGTGGTAAATTGATGGAGTGTGTGTGTTGTGTTTTCATGGTTAAAATTGTTTATAATTGTATCATTTTAATTCAATTAAATCATATTTTCTTACTTTTCTTTATTTAAATTAGAAATAATATTTGTTTCTATGGTAAAATTTGAGGAGCATAATGGAGACACAGATATGAAAAAAATCATAATATTAAATATAGAAATACATATAATATATAAAATAAAATAACTAAAATTATGAAAATTGGATAAATATGAAATTTTGAGAGAATTTTGAAAGTGGAATTTACCAATGTGTGCATTTTTCAAGATCCACCAAATGCCACTATTTATAGACAAAAGTGGTAAGTAAGATGTAGTCTAGGGTTGGACGGGAAGTGGTGCCCGTCCCCGGCCCGTGGGGGAAATTCCCATCCATCTTGCCTCACCTCCGTCCCCAGCCATTCTGAGCTAGGTGGGGACCGGGGGCCGGGGATTCCCGTGCGTAGGGAAACGGGTCCCGCCGGGGCCATGCATTCCCTGTTTCCCTGCGCTGGGATGTCCCTATTATCTAATTTCCCGGCTTCAAACTTTATAGAATTTATATATTGCACATATTGGGCTTACAACACTATACAGTCTATATGTATATACTTATAAACAATACATATAAATAAGTTATTTATTATTATAAATTAATTATTTTATATAATATTAAAAATATAAACTGATCGAAACATCGGGTGGGTCGGGATCGGGTCTGGGGTCGAGGAGCGGCATACCATCCCGTCCCCTGGACTGAGGCCCCGAAAAAATTTCTTCGGTTTGACCCCATCCTCGGTCTACATACCGGGGATTTCCCTACACTTCGAGTAGGGACTTGACCCTGCGGGAAATTTTGCCAACCCTAATGTAGTCTTATATGGACACCAAGTATGAATAATTACAAAACACATGAACAACAGGAAGATTGACACATGGTTTTTAGGACACTAAGCATTGGGCATCTATTTTTATAATATTTATAATAAAAATAATAATTAGACCATCTACAGGATGCATCTATTAATATCATAAAATATCTAAATGGTACACTTTGTGGATTAATAGATCCACATATATCACCATGAATTCGTTCTAAAAATGCAAGTGATTCAGTTCCCACTTTAGCTGGTGATTGTCAAATTATTAATTTGCCTTGAGAGCAAGCATCACATGATAATTCATTAGATTAAAGAATTTTATGACTCTTTAATGGATGTCCATTTGAATTCTCAATAATTCTTCTCATCATTATAGACCTTAGATGACTCAATCTATCGTGCCAAATAGCAAATATATCTAGATTCATGAACTTCAAGTTCATTGATGTATTGTCAATTGTAAATTTTATTTCTCTAGACAAAATAATATTTGCTTTTCCAAATCCTTCAATTAGGTTTGTAAAACCTGATATTGTATTGACTTTTGCTTCCAGCATTGTCAATTTGAAAAAAATATTTTTTATTTGTAAGTCTAGATATTCTCAAAATCAAAAGAAACACTTGATGTTCCATCGATTGTGTCAATCTTCTTTTTCAGGAGATTCAAATAAATCTACCACATCCAAATTTGTCATATGGGATGGGTCAAATATGTCATTATCCTGATATACAAAATTTGCTTCCACATTTTTTCTTTTTTCCTTTAAGAAGGCTTGATAGAGGTCAACTAAGTGTTTTGACGTATGACAAGTACGTGACCAATGCCCAGGCATTCCACATCAGAAACATTTATTTTCAACACTCTTTGAACTTTTATCTTATGGAGTTTTTTCTTTGTGACCACCATTTTGTGTGGTTCTTTTGAAATTTAAATGATTAGAACGACCACCACGAAAATAATAATTATTTCATCCTTTGCCATGGTCACAACCTCGACCACGACCACGACCTCGACCATGATTATTAACATTCACAACATTTCACTTAAGGGAATGATGTTGTTCCAGTTGGTCGAGATTCGTGGTTCTTCACAATAACTCGTTATTTTGTTCTACCACAAGAAGGCATGAAATAAGTTCAGAATATTGTTTAAAACTTTTCTCTCGATATTGCTGCTGTAAAAGCATATTCAAGACATGAAATGTAGAAAACATCTTCTCTAACATATCAAGCATCAGTAATTTTCTCTCCGCATAACAATAATTTTGAATGATTTTAAATAATGCATAATTTTAACCACTTACTGATTTAAAATCTTGTAGCCTCAAATGCATTCACTCATAACGAGTCTTAGGAAGAATAACTGTTTTTTTTTATATCATACCTTTCTTTCAAATTTTTCCATAAGATATAAGGATTTTTTATTGTAAAATACTTCATTTTCAATCTCTCGTAGAGATGATAACGAAGGAAAATCATAGTTTTTGCTTTGTCCTAACCAGATGTCGTATTTCCTTCTTTAATTGTTTATCCCAAGTTCATAGCATCCAGGTGGATTTCGGCATCGAGCATCCATGACAAATAATTATTGTCATTAATGTCCAGGGCTTCAAATTCTAATTTCGTAAGATTTGCCATGACAATACTATAAAAAAAACATTATATTTATATTAGAAATTTAATACGTACTAAATATGCAAAATAACATTTAATTTATTAACTATAATAAAGAGTAAAAAAATCGACCTACTTTAGGACTTACCTTCAGCGAGGGAAGCGACAGAAGCTCGTGTTGATAATATGTTGTAAAATTGAGGAGCATAATGGAGCACAATGGGAACACGAATATAGAGAAAATATAATATAATAATATATAAATATAATATAATAATAAAATAACTAAGATTATGAAAATGGGATAATATGAAAATTTGAGTGAACTTTTGAAGTGGATTTTCTCACCAATGTGTGTATTTTCAAGATCCACCAAATATCGTCAAAGTGACACATAGGATGTGATCTTACATAGACAACAAACATAATAATTACAAGGCACGTGAATAATATAAAGGTTGACACATGGTTTTTATGATACTAAATATTGAATATCTATTTTTGTAATATTTATAATAGTTTTCAATATATATGACTTTTTAACCATTGTTTTCCTATAGAAGAATTGAGATTGAATGATATGAAATTTAAATTAATTATCTTATAAAAAAATTGAGATTAAATATCAACCCAACATTTTGGTCATTGAAATATCATGCCTATTATTTTAGTTATTATAAGTTAAAAGCATAAATAGTTTAGTATTAATTTTAAAGTTAAAATCGGTCTTTTTTTAATTAAAAAAATTGATGTCTTTTACAATACAGTTGACAAAAATTATTTTAAAGCTAAAACAGTCTTTAGTCAATATATAAGTTCATCCCATTTATGTTAACTAATGACTATCACATGAAATAAAAAAAAAAATATATTAATTCCATTGTATATTGTTAATTGATTATTTACAACTTCTAAAAAGTACTGTATTTTCTAATGTTATAATATTTGAATTTTTCAAGAAATAAATATGTAAAATATTTTAGAAAATAAAATTATTAATTAAACTAATTTTGAGGTAGTAAAATGTTAAAAAAAAACTATCTGTTACAAATATAACAATCAGACCCAAAGTATTAACAAATATAACATAATGTAAAAAATTACAAATATGGTAAAATTTAGATAGTCTATAAGATCATATTATTGGTAGAAGTCTATCAACTGGTAAGAGTCTATCAATGATAGAAATCCATCTGATAGACTTTGCTATATTTACAAATTTTTTTAAAATGATGTGATACACTTGATTATTATCCCTAAAAATGCTATCAATTGCAATTACCTTTAATTTTATCGCTAATCAAGTTTTATTTTTTTATTAAAACATATATTTTTTAAAAATTTTTAGGAAAATTTTTCAAAAAAAAAAAAGAAAATAGCAAAAATTTAATCTTATTTGAGAGAGGCCGATAGAAGTCTATCGTCATTGATACTGTGTGATAGACACTAATACACAAATAAAAGTCTATCAATATTTATCAGTGTTTTTTTTTTTTTGCTAGATAAATAGTTTGACATTTTTTCTACCGATAAAAATTCTCAATTTTTAATTATTAAAATTATTTAAAAAACAAATATTGTTTAAAAAAAAAAAATTCTTCCTCTTCTTCTTTCCCCCTCCCTCCTTTATACATTCTCGCCTTCTTAAACAACCACCTACCATTGTCAAACTGCAATTTCATTTTTTTTTTCCATTTTCAGTCCCTTATTTTCCTTCCTCTTTTCCCTCTTCTCCTTTCTTCTCCGTTTTAAAAAAAATTAAATTAAATTAATTTTTTTTTTAAAATAAAAAACTGTGGATGGACCAAGGGTGTGCTACCAAAAGCACGCCTCAAGGGTAAATCCTTGAGCTTGAAAACTCAAGGACTTATTTAACATTATAGGGACTAAAATGTTAATTATTTCAATAAAAATATAAACTATCAATGGAAAATCTGGCCAAGCAAAATCACATGACCTTCACCCTATCACCACGATGAATTTATATTTGGGAAAGAGGAGACCTGCAAAAGAGAAAAAGTATCACATGAGTATGGTGTTTGCTACAAATACTCTAATAATACTTTAGTTAGTCAAAAGGGTAGAAAGCAACAAAGTTTTTAAGGAAACAACATGAACTTAAGATATATGAAACTATAATGCATTACGTAATTACAAGAGGGTAAGTCTTAGGACTATTTTTGGATTGAACTCAAGAAGTCAGAATTAGACTATCACTGGGGAATGGGTCAAGCCTCAAAGAGCAAGTCATGTTTTTTGTAGCCCATTTGTAACCAAATAAATTATGAAAATTATGATCCAAAGATAGATTATTTATGTAAAAGTCTCTGTACTTTATTATTGTTTTCTTTAATTAAAAAACACAATTAAACATGTTTAGTTTTCTTTTTATAATTGAAAAAAGCATAAAGGGATAAAAACAAAAAAAATATAATGAATCAGAGTTAAACTTTTTCTTTCGGATTATTGTTTAAAATGACAAAATTGTTAGAAATATTTTCAAATACAGCAAAATGTCATTGTTTATCATTGATAGATAGTCGAAGATACTGATAGACAGTAACATTTTGCTATATTTGTAATTATAGTGGATTATTTTTTTATATTTAAAAATAAGGATTTTCATTTTTAAATAAGAGAAAAATATATAGAGAGAGAGAATATACCAGATATTTATCCAACTTTTTATGGAAGATAAGAGAAAGTATGACTAGTATTGGGTATTATTACTGAGCACACAGACACTCATGGCCAACCCTAAAACCCTTTTATCCAATCAAACACCTTAAAATCCCTATCCATTTCAATCCTCTCTCATTACTCACTCACATAACATTATCCAAATTGATTGTGAAATGAGTGGTTGGCCATCCTCAAACTTTACAACCATCTCCAAAAATAAATAAATAAATAAATAAAACCAACGAAAAAAAAAAGAACTTAAGAACTACCTCCAAAAAGGGAGAAAAAACACATAAACACCTGTCTACAAAACAAAAAAAAATCAACAACAAAATCTTCACTTTCTTTCCTAGAGGAAGCTCTTTAGCTTGTTCTTGTGATATTTGAGTGTGGCAATGGCTTCTTCATCTTCCTCCACATTTGCTCTCTCTTCTTCCTCCACCCTCCTCGATTCTAAGGCGCCCCGACAATCCGCTTCGCCGTCAGCAAATGTGCCGCTCCCCACTCTCCCATCACCGCCTACTCCCTCGTCGCAGATCCGCCCTTGGAAGTCCACTGCCTATTGTGAGAATCATGATATGCACACATTATTTATTAAGTTTGATATGGTTTCTTTCCTGTCTTATCAAATCACTACTGATTTTAAAAGCTTAATTGATAGGTTACTATAAATTTAATCTTTTAACATTTTTTTTTTTTGTTTTTAGGTCGGAAGGTTGCTCGCAATGTGATGGCGATGGCAACCGGAGAAGTGCCGGCTGAAGTGGCCGCAGGGGAGCTGGCGGAGATGCCTGAAATTATAAAAAAAGTTCAAGAAGCTGTATGACAAAAAATAAAAAATAAAATAAATAATAATAGTAACTTTATTTTAGTTATTATTTATTGTCAATTTTTCTTTACATTGGCTTTGGATTTTTGTTTCTCAGTGGGATAAGGTTGAAGATAAGTATGCAGTAAGTTCACTCGCTGTGTCCGGTTTTGTCGCACTTTGGGCCTCCGCTGGCGTTGTCTCGGTGAGCGCTTTATATATTTATTTTTATAAAAAACAAATTTTAAAAATATCAAACTATTTATAAATAAAAAAATATAGATAAAAATTGGTAAATTTCTAATCAGTGTCTATCAATAATAGACTTCTATTTATTTCTATTATTGATGGACACTGATAGACTTCTATCAATTATTGAAGAAGATTTAAATTTTAATATTTTATGTAAATAGTTTCTCTTATTTTTCTATTTTTAAAAATTTTACTATATTTATTTTTATGTTGTGAAGAAACAATGATATAAAAATTTAAGAGCAAGAATAAGGAATGTTAAATCTTAGAAATGGGGAAATTTTGTTGGTTTATTGTTTTTATGTTTATTTCTTTTTTCAGGCAATTGATAGGCTTCCTCTAATTCCTGGCTTGCTTGAGCTTGTGGGCATTGGCTACACTGGGGTAAGTTTCCTTTAGTGGCTGAAAATTCTTCCAATGTTGAGGAAGAGAGGATTGTTAATTAACATAAAGGTTAAAGAAAAAAAAAATTTGGTTGTAGTCGGTTGTATCAATTGTGTAACCCTTGCTGCACCAAATGAAAAATTGCTACATGATAAATGGTAATTAAATTTTTTAAAAAATTATTAAAAAAATGTGTTTTTTATATATAAAAAATGAGGAATTTTGGTTGCATCTAAGTATTGGTCAAGATTAAATATCACACTTTCAATTTTAAGTTATGAATTTTTTATTTATAGAGAATTCATAACACTTTAATCATTGTACTTTAGTATGTAACCTTTAATCCCATATATACTTTCAAATTTTGTAACAGTTTAATCCTTATCATAAAAAATTTCATCAAAACTAAATGTGATTTTTATTACTCACAACATATAGTTTATAAAGAAATTTGCTAAAATAATTTTTATTGATATATACCTACATAAAAAATTCCATTAAATCTTCAAAATAATTTTTACGATAAAAATTAAATGATTACATATTTTAAAGTATAAGGACTAAATTGTTATAAAATTAAAAAATATAGACACCAAATCACTACAAATCAAAATTTAATGACTAAATTGTTACTTACCAGAGAATTTTGAGACTAATAGTACCCTAAACATGATGGGATAGAAAATTGGCAAGATTTTACAAGAATGTCTTAAATTAAATGTACATAATTGGTTTTTGTATTGGCTCTAATTTATGTATTCCCTCTCAATTTTGCCTAATTTCTCTGGATCATCAGTGTTCAATTTGGCTTCAATATATCTACTTGGTTCCTTTTTTTTTTTTTTTTTTTTTTTTTTTTTTTTTTACATATTGTTTTAAAAGTTTAAGCAGAAGACCAAAATTATGAACTAACATAAAGCATTTACCATCAATGTGAGTTCAAAGGTTCAATTTTTTTTTAAAAAAAAATTAAATTAGTAACGCAACCATTTAATTTAAGGGTATCTTTTATAACTTAGACTTATATATATATATATCTCAGTTTGGTAATGAAATCCTTAATTCTGCAGTGGTTTGCATACAAGAATCTGATTTTCAGACCAGACAGGTGAGAGTTCTAACATTGTTTAGAAACTATGAAGCTTTATTTATTTATTTAGTATTATTATTATTATTATTATTAATGTTATTTTGCAGGGAAGCATTATTGCAAAAATTAAAGGAAACTTACAGTGAGATAATAGGGAGCAGCTAAAAGAAAGATGTGTTGAAAGAGGGGATTTAATTTAAAGCTCTGTGGCTAATAAGAGTTTAAATTATGGTCTTCTTTTAATTTCAAGCCAAAAATAATCTTTATTAGTTTGCTGTTTGGCAAGTATATTTGCATAAAAATGTAACTTCTTTTTTCCCCACCTTTCTTTTGTAATTGCTAACTCAATCCCAATCTTTGTACTTTATGTGCTTTCCATTGTCCTCTTTAACATTCTCTCAATTTTTTTGCAATTCTAAACCACTTTTTGAAGCTTGCTAGGGAGTGTTACTAAATTGATATAATATTAAATTTATCGTAATTCATCAGCTAAGATCTCATTTGGTAATTATTTTGTTCTTTTGTTTTTGGTCTTTGAAAATTAAAAGTCTATTTTCTCTCCATTGTTTACAATGATTTATATCTTTCTTAACTACAATGGTTGAATTTTTTGTCAAATTTCAAAAAAAAAAAAAAAAGTTTTTAAAAACTACTTTTTTTTAGTTTTTAAATTTTTGCTTAATTTTTTAAACTATTAGTAAAAAGTAGATAACAAAGGAATAAATTTAGAGGTAGAAGTAGTGTATATAAGCTTAAATTTAAAAAACAAAAAATCAAATCAAATGGTTACCAAACAAAGCCTAAATTTTTGGGTTCATTAGTGATTGAATAGGAAGAAGAGCCGGACGCATAAAAAATTAGATATGATTTTTCCAAATTAATCCTGCGGATACGTAATTTTTTTTTTTTTTTTAAAGGAAAAATGTGTTTGTTTTTTACGTGCCTTAAAATTATTATATTGTAAATAAGTTGGTGAGACTCAAATATAAAAGATAATAGCCCTATATGATTCTTAATACCACAACTCGATATTTTGGTCTTAGCAACAAAATGAAACACTCAAAATCCCAAGAAAAATACTATTTTTCTTGATTGCAACATGAATATCGAATAACACACTGAAATTTTTAATTTCAACGAGAGTCGATAATCACTCTAAAAATTTCTAATACCACTATGATATTTACTACTCTCATTTATTACTCAACATATCGTTAAATGATTTATTAATTTATTATTTAATTCCTAGATTGTACATGATTTTTAAATTTGTACTATCTTGATATCAGAAATTTTCTCATGATCACTCGCCTCCAACAGTCCAACTCAAGAACGCATAACACATATAAATAAGTTGGCTGAAACCTAAAGCATTAATGGGCCTTAATTAGAGACTTTGGCCCAATATAATAAACCACCTATTTTCTTAAAAGGGCCAAAATGTGCATGCCTTATGGTTAATTCCATACAACTTGGGGTGTTCAAATAACCTGAAAATCTAAATAATTTGAATTATTCAATCTAAAATATAAGAGTTTAGTTAGGTTAGTTTTATTTTTAGATTGAGTTGGGTTGGATTAAACATTTTCTATTTTTTGGGTTTGGTTGGGTCTCGAGTTGGTTAAACAAAAAAAATTGGGTTAATCCAACCCAACCAAAAGTAATGTCCACATGGTGGGATGAGGCTCTCTGCTACCCCATTTCATTTTTCATCCATACAAAAGTTTTGATGGGTATCGAAACGAGGATTCCCCATGGGAATTCATGGGGATCGGGTTCTCCATAGGGAATTTTTCCCGTTTGATCTTTTTTTAAAAAAAAAATTGAATTAAGCTCGATTGCGGTAACTTTTAAAATAATTGTTGATAGTTGTGCTTTTAGATGAATAACGGTGAAAGGAAGTAAAATAGGGTTTTATAAATTTTAATTTAAATTTGAAAAAACTAGCTATAGTGTTTTGTAAACTAATACTAAATTTATGTAATTTAGTTATATGAATAAAAGTAGAGTTATTATCAATTATTTTTGTCTAGATAATTAATTTATAATTTATTTTAAAATGCCTATGATTTAAATTCTAACAAACTTTATTTAATCTAAATAATTTGATAAAAGTTTTAAAAATATCTTTTTGGGCTATGATTAAAAAATAATTCTTATAAAAAATGAATTAATTAACATTTAAAAATATATAGCAAAATATATTAATATAAAAGGATATTATTATAATATATTTAGTTAAATGGTTAAGAAGTTCGCAAATTTTGATAGAATATAAATCTAAAAGCTAATATCTATGAGCTTTTATACATTAGTTAAAATTAGAAAGTGGTTTTATTAGATTAATAAATAATTCATTTTACCAAACAAGGTAGGCAATTAAGATTTTTCTATAATCACTTTTTATGATTGCGCAGTCCCAAACGGAGCCTTAATATGGAAAATTTTAATTAAATAGTCAAACTCCTCATTCATATATGACAAAGATATAATTAAAATGATTAATTTGTATAGTTTCTAAATATTACAATAACATATTCTAATTTCAATTTAATGCATATATTGTACTAAAAAGAAGTTATATATATATTTTGTTGGAGTTGATGTTGTAATTATATTGTACAAACAATTTATTTATCTAATAAAATAAATAGGTATTTTATTTATCATTTGGTTGCATTTATCCACAAAAACCAATAGACTAAGATCCAGAGTTATTTTCTAAAACTTAAATATGTATGTAGAGATATACAGGCGGATCGTGTTTAAGTGATAATCTAAACAGTTTGTAATAGATGGATAAGGCTGAGTACCTGGTACCTTATCTTGGTGATATTAGGAATGCGGTCTGCTTTGTAATTACAATTGTTGAAAAGTGCTACAAATGATCTGATCCTTATCATTCATGTATAGACATATGAGTAGGGGTGTTCTATGCAAAGAGTTTGTATAAGACCGAACTACGAAATGTATAATCTCTGTATATAACACCGTTGATAAGTGAGACTTGCATTTCATTAGGATAACTATAGGTGACTTGACCTGAATCCTGAGTGAGTTGTGAACTCCTGCCTATGAAGTCAGTCCTTTGATTTGTATGGGTGAGAGTGGCCAATTTCGCCAACTCAATATGCCTACCATTTTGGGAATTCGTCTAGTTAGGGAGCGGAACATCACTACACAAGAAAAAATTCACTCCTTTTCTATTATAGATGATTCTGGGACTTAAACAATGTGGTGCTACACCCTCCCCTAGGCTGAGAGGGGTTTGGTCATAGTTAGATTATGACTTATTGTTCATTAGAGGGATTAGTGATACTTAAGGAGTTAGATGTAAATACGAGGGCAAAAAGATAATTTTGGTCAAGTTGTATTTACAAGCAATTTCGTGAAGGATCAATACACCATTGATTGGTTATATTCAATGAACATAGAGTTATATTTGTAGTATGAAGATGTGAAACTGTCAGTATTTAGTTGAGTGATTGACAGTTAATGGAAGTTGATTAATTTAATCAAATAGTTTGATTAATTAATCAGTACCACTTGAGCTTCAAACTATAGGTCCACAAGGTCCTCTCATTAGCTCAATTGGGATAAAAGCGAGAATCAAATTAATTCGGATTAATTTGAATTGCTCAAATTAATAAAGAAAATTATTTATATAAAATTATATGAGATATAATTTGAGAGAAAATATCAAACTTAATATGAATTTGATTCATATTAAATAATTGAGAGGATTTGTTTTTATAATATTAACTTAAAGTATATAAATTAAATAAAAATTAGTTTTATTTAATTACATGTATATTTTTTTAATTACATAAAATAGGTGGTGTTAATTAAAGTACATATTAATTAAATGAAAATTAGTTTTGTTTAATTATATGTATTTTTAATTACATAAACTTTTCATTTTCTTCAAATAACTTATAAACCTTTCATTTTTGTCAACAAATTCTCTCATTATTATTTGGAAGATGAAAATAAAAGTTCATTAGAGGAAATAGTGGTACTTAAGAAATGAGATGTAACTACAGGGGCAAATCGGTAAATTGGCCTAGCTGTACTTACGAGCATCTGTGAAGGGTTATCGTACTCATGATCGGTTATATCCTATGGACACAGGAATATATCTGTGGTAAGAAGAATTTAACTGTCGATCTTTAGTGGAATGCCTGACAGTTAATGAATGGTGGATCTCATGGCTAAAGAGTTTAGTCAGCTATTCACATACCGTTGAAGCTTCGAGCCATAGGTCCATAAAGTTCTCTTGGTAGCTTGGATAAAAGTTGAGAATCAGTTTTTGGGTCAGTTTGAAATGTTCAAATTGACAAGAGGGAGTTCGATTATATATGATATAATTGAACTGATTAGTTATATATGATATGATTGACTAAATGTATGAGATACATTATTTTGGAGAAAATTAGATATAAATATGATTTATATCAAGTAAAGGAGAAAACACTATAGTTGATATATGATATCAAGCTATAGGTTAAGAATATAATATGATTATATTTATTAATTTATTAATTGGGTGGTTATGAGATAATTGGCCGACGCTTTCTCCAAATAAGTGCATTAGTGGGAAGTTCAATTCAGTTTTAGTAACTGAAGAATTAAATGAAAATAGTTTTCATTTTGCACAAAAGAGACGCATAATTGCTCACGATGTGTTAGCATTCAATCCTTAGTGTTTGAGAGCATATACGATAACGCCTGCTTACTAAATGATTGCACACCCGTTTACTAAATGATCGCACACCCACGCTTTCCTAAACGATTGCCCTTGATTTCCTAAACGATCGTTTACCTTTTCATAGACGATCGCTTAGTGCTTGAGTTGAACTAAACGATCGTATAGATGATCACTTAGCTTTTATTACACGATTGTGTACCCCACACTAAACGATCAAGCACCCGACTATACGATTGAGAAATGAATTTTTAATTTTTGAATTTAATTAATTTAATCAACAATGCGATAACCCTTTACAAAATCGCTCGTAAGTACAGTTAGGCCAATTTACCATTTTGCCCCTATAGTTACATCTAACTCCTTAAGTACCACTAATTCCTTTAATGAATAATAAGTCATAGTCCTACTATGACTGAGCCCTCTCTTCCAAAGAGAGGGTGTAGCCATTATGTTCTAGACCCAGAATCAACCCTTAAGGGAGCAATTTATCTACTTACCCCTGCTTTGGGGAATGAGTGAATTCCGTCTTGTGTAGCTGAGTTCCTAGCTCCCCAATCAGACGAATTCCCAAAAAGGTAGGCTTGTTGAGTTGGCAATCTGGCCACTCTCACCCATACTAATCAAAGGACCACTCTCATAGGTAGGAGTTTCTAACTCACTCAGGATTAAGGTTATGTCACCTATGGTCATTTTAGTGAAATGTAAGTCTCAATTATCAATGGCGTTATATAAAGAGACTAATAATCTCGTGGTCTAGTCTTATATAAACTATTTGTATAGGACACCCCTGCTCGCATGTCTCCACATGAATGGTCAGGATCAGACCATTTGTAGCACTTTACAATACTTGTAAATATCTACAAAGCGAGTCGTATCCGTAGTGTCACAAGGATAAGGTATCCCTCTTTTATTCTTATACTACAGACCATTTAGGTTATTACTTAAGGCACGATCCACTTGTATGTCTCACATATAAGCTTAAGTTACATGAAATAACCACGGATCTTAGTTTATTGGATATGAGTAAATGCAAATAAAATAACATTTATTTTATTAATAACAATGTGTACAAAATGTTTACAAACTACGAGACCACCGGGAGAATTAGGACACCAATCCTAACAATCTCCCACTTGTCCTAATGCCTCGGGAGACTAATGTACAATACATAAAAATAGTACAATATACAATAGACTAGGACATACTCTATACTCCAGTATCATCTCCCACTTGCCCTAAACAAGGTGCCGCATGTCCTGTTGACCCAGACTCTCCAGATGACCCTCGAACACTTTAGCCGTTAGAGCCTTTGTAAATGGATTAGTAACGTTGTGCTCTGATGCGATCTTCGTGACTATGACATCACCGTGTTGCACAATCTCCCTGATCAAATGATACTTCCGTTTGATATGCTTGCCTCTACAGTGACTTCGAGGTTCCTTAGAATTTTTCACAGCCCCGCTGTTAACACAATAGAGTGTGATCGGCAAAGACATATTTGGAACAACTTTCAAATCGATAAGGAACTTCCTAAGCCAAACAACCCTTTTAGTAGCTTCACAAGCGGCTACGTAACCGGCTTCCATAGTGGAGTCTGCGATGCATCCCTACTTGATGTTTCACCAAACTACAACCCCTCCATTTAGAGTGAACACTGACCCTGATGTCGATTTTCGAGAATCTCTATTAGTCTGAAAGTCAGAGTCTATGTATCCTATAAGGATCAAATCCTTATCTCCATACATGAGTATATAGTCCCTCATTCTCTGAAGATACTTGAGGATCGTTTTGACTGTCGTCCAGTGATCTAATCTTGGATTTGGCTGATATCGACTGACAATCCCTACAGCATAGCAAATGTAAAGTCTAGTGCATAACATTGCATACATGAGGCTTCCAACAGCTGAAGCATAGGGAATCCGTCTTATTTCTTAACCTCTTGAGGTGTCTTAGGACACTGTTCCTTAGACAAAATAATTCCATGCCTGAAGGGTAATAAACCTCTCTTGGAATTCTGCATCGAGTACCTGATCAACATCTTGTCAATGTACGATGCCTGAAACAAGGCCAACCTCTTGTTCTTACGATCTTGAATGATCTGAAACCCTAGAAGATACTGCGCCTCTCTCAAATCTTTCATTTGAGATTGGGCGGCTAGCCACGTTTTAATGTCCGTCAGAAAACCTACATCATTCTTATCAAAGCCCAACGATTTAGCCATATATAATACCAAGAAAGCTACTGAACTGTTGATGATTTTCTTGTAAACACAAGGCTCATCAACATTCTGATCAAAGCCCAACGATTTGATCACACTATCAAATCTGATGTTTCACGATCTAGATGTTTGTTTCAGCCCATAAATGGACTTATTAAGCTTGCAAACTCTTTGCTGTTGATCTGGAAAAATGAAACCTTCTGGTTGAGCTTTGTAGATGGTCTCTTCAAGATTACCATTCAGAAAGTCAGTCTTGACGTCCATTTGCCATATCTCATAATCATAAAATGTCGCTATGGACAGGAGAATCCTGATAGACTTCAACATGACAACAGGTGAGAAAGTTTCCTCATAGTCCACTCCCTCAACCTGGGTATAACCCTTTGCCACGAGTCTAGCCTCAAAGGTCTGCACATTTCCATCTACACCTCGTTTTCTCTTGTAGATCCACTTACACTCTATAGGTTTTACCTCATCAGACTGATCCACAAGTTCCCAGAACAAAATTGAAGTACATAGACTCCATTTCTTGATTCATGGCTTTAATACACTCATCTTTGTCAACATCCTCCATTGCTTGCTTATAAGACAATGAATCCTCAACTCCATCATTAGACATGATGTTTTAGGCTTCAATCAAACCCATGTAGCATTCCGGTGGGTTCGCAACCCTCCCACTACGTCGAGGCAGTCTCAACTCTTGAGATTGTTGACTAGATGAACCGACATCAATAACTCTTGTTGATCTATTATTCTGTTCAACAACTCTTGTTGAACTCTCAGTAGTTTCATTAGAAATATCATGTAAAATAAGCTTGCTTCGTGGTTTATGATTTCTGATGTATTCTTATTCCAAGAAGATAGCATTTGTCGACACAAACACCTTATTCTCACTCGAATCATAGAAGTATCCACCCCTCGTTTCCTTGAGGTAGCATACAAAGAGGCAAACTTTCGAACGCGGTTCTAACTTTTTAGGGTTAGCCACAAGCATGTGAGCCGGACATCCGCAAATCCTGAAGTGGCTTAAACTATCTTTACGGCCTCTCCATAGCTCAAAAGGCGTTTCATAAACACTCTTTGAGGAAACATTGTTCAAAATATAACATGCAATCTCCACTGCAAATCCCCAAAACGAGTCTGGAAAATGAGCATAACTCATCATAGACCGAACCATGTCCAACAGGGTTCTGTTTCTCCTTTCTTATATACCATTCTGCTGAGGTGTACCTAGGGCCGAGAGTTGGGACGTGATTCTAAGTCCATATACTCTCCACCACGATCAAATCGTAGTGTTTTTACCTTCTTACATAACAAGTTTTCAACTTCAGCCTTATACTCCTTAACGTGTTAAGAGCGTCAAACTTACATTGCATTAGGTATAGATACCCATATCTAGAATAATCATCGATCAAAGATATGAAATATTCATACCCACCTCGAGCTCTAACACTCATCGGACCACAAAGGTCTGTATGTATAAGCTCCAAGGTTTCCTTGGCTCTATAACATTTTCCAGTAAAAGGTCGTTTGATCATCTTGCCTTTAAGGCCTGATTCACATATCGACAAGGAGTTTTCTTCTAAACTCTTTAGAAGTCCACAGTTCACCAACTTCTCAATCCTATTGAGGTTGATGTGACCTAACCTTAGATGCCAAAGATGGACGTTTTCTTTAGGAGAAACCTTTGATCTTTTTGCAGTTGACGTTGTTTTGAACATTTCAGTATTAAGCAAGGCTTTTATGACTAACGACCTTAGTACATACAAGTTATTTTCCATTCAACCAAAATCAATCTCCATACCATTCTTGAAAATAAACATTTTACTCTCAGAAAAGGAGACGGTATAACCTTGTTCATTCAGACAAGAAATCAAGATTAAGTTCCTCTTGATATGAGGAACTACAAAAACATTATCCAGTAATAGATAACGTTTCTTGTCCAAAAATAACTTTAGCCTGCCTACAGCAACAACTGAAACAACCTCACCAATACCGACTCAAAGAGTCAACTCTCCATCTGCCAAAGTTTTGCAGGAACTAAATCCTTGGTAGGAAGAACTTACGTGATTAGTAGCACTTGAATCAAGTATCCAGGTCGAATCATCATTCTCTACTAAACGCGTCTCCAAGACAAATAAATCACATTTACTGTCTTTAGACTTCTTCCTCTTCTGAAGAGTAGTGAGATCAATATCAGAACCTAAATAAGCTCCAAGTTCCATTTCAGAGAACAATGCTTGTCGATGAACTTCATCTGTCAGCAACAATTGCTTTCTCTTTTAGTTCCTTGACATTCAAGAAAGACTGAAGGTTATCTTGGGAATTGACACTGCTAGTTTCTTTGTCAGCCATCCCTTTTTGCTCAAAAAGTGAGAACTTACGTTCAAACAATTCTTACAACGAGTCCATGATCTGACGTGCAATGACCATGTTCTCAACTCTTTCGGCTAATGTATCAGGTATGCTAGCCAAAATGTGAAGTCGAGCTAACGAATTAGCCTTCATCCATACCTTATATGAATTACGAACATTTCGTGGTGCATCAAAGGTCGAGACTTGAGGACACTCCTTAACCATGACAAACTCGAGGTCGTTTACCACGAAATATGTTTTAAGAGACTCTTTCCAATGTATGTTATCGGTCAAATTAAAAGAGGCAACTAATGGAAAATCATACATGTTGTTGGAAAAAAAACACATTGATCTAACATTAGATTTTAGCAAATACTCTTTAAAACAAAATCCAATCCGGTTTAGCAAAACCTAAATGAACCTCATATGACATCTAGTTTTGTAATGACGATTCAGTGGTCTAGGACAAAATCCACCGAAGGGTAGTCAATTTATCGCTCTTCTGAATTGAGACACTCTTAACCAGTCATTAATACCAGAACAACTTTTGTTCCTATAACGGCTAGCCATCATTGATTTGGTGAAGATATCATTAACTTTCTTAACAATTTCTTGTACGTGCGACCCTTCATTTTAGATCCTAGAGTTCTGCCCCAAGCAACCAATCCAAAGGGAAAAAATACGATTGGGGAAAAAATTAAAGTGACCCTATCCATTTCTGGAGTTTACCTTGATATTGACCAACCACACTAAACCATCCGAAGGGGGACGCTCCCAGAGCGCCATGAGGTCGTGCAAGAAGATCTCACGGTATAAACCAATGAAAGAGACCGCAGGACATGCTGACACACATCTTTCACCCATTTACTATAAATATTCTCTACGTCCACATTGATATTGACTCATGTAAACACCATCCGAAGGGGTTGCTCCTAAGGTACCATGAGGCCAAGCATGAATCTCATGGTATGAATATTAAGGGATAAACGTGAGTGGAATTGACATATCATATATATCTTTTTCTTCCACTGAATATTTTATAACCTAGGGTTTAGTTGACTTAGAAAAAAACACAACTAATGATTTTAACTAAGTGACTTTTTAGGTTTACCCAAAAGTAACACGTACTTTGAAAAGTTGAACAAATTTTGATCATCATTCATTAAACTCTTTAACGAAATTTTTGATCAACTGCATGCTCGCAGTAAATCTATCTAATTCACCTTTCCAAGTAGGTTCTCAGGTAGGGGTGTTATGTTTCTGTCAGCTTAAATACCCCAGTCTAGATAGAACTTGCCTTAGACAAAAAGGTCCCATATAGATAGATTTAATACAAATTTAATCTTTTATGGAAATCAATTTAATCCTATTAAATCGATTCAAAAGATTAAACTTAGATATCTAACCTCGTTAGAACCATGAACTTAGGTCTATCTCAATCCAATTTTAAAACCCTTTTAAAATATGAGTTCATCTAAGTTCGCATGCAACTCTTTCTTATTGATTTTAGTTCTAATTTCCATTATAACACTTATAACAGGAAACAACTAAAACCATCCATAATGCGAAGCAACACATACAAGGTATTCATAACTCCTATAAATAAGCCTAATTATCATGCTCCATACATCGTTCATTTATTACTACTAGTATATGACACTTATATAACAACATAATGAACCAAGCATACATGCTCTCATACACCCTTATACTATAACTCTTATGATATAAAGATGATGCATGAATATGTTATTTAGTATATTATAACTCTTATGTTATGATATAACTCTTATGCCATTTAGTATATTATAACACTTATAATATATGATGCATGAATAAAATGCATAACCTAAGGTGGGTTTTAAATCTATATGTTATACACTATGACATATAAATAAACATACATCTCACGTATATTAAATAAAAATTGATGAACCCGGATAATTAGCCTCAAATCCTCAAGGAAAAGCTAACTATTACAAAGAACAATGAGTCTACCGGTTCAAACAAGCGAATCAGGTCGTGAACCGTTCGGGCGAAGATCGCATCTCCTTGATCGTATAACAAATACTTGTGATTGTCTAACAACGGTGTATGAGCATAAACGATCGTATACCTTTGACTATGTGATGAAGCATGAAGGTCACGCGATCGTGCAACGTGCATCGTGTAACGCACGCCTTAAACCATTGAGTAGACGACAAGGATACGGTAAAGCATAATTGTCTAAACGATCGTTGAGTAAGCGTAAGGTATCGTATATCGGGTGATCGTGAAGTCAGTGATTATGCGATGAAGCATGTTGAACTACACGATCGTTTAGTGCATGTGCCTTTTATTAAATGACGAGCATCAAATACTCTATGCGATCGTTTACCCAAGCGTCCATGCGATCGAGCAACCAACGCTACACGATAGAGTAAACTCTCTACCCCATCGTTTAACATTAGCTATACGATCGTTTAGTAAATACTATACAATCAGGCAGAACTTTTCTACATAATCGCTTAGCAAAAACTCAACAATCATTTAGCCTGGGCTACACGATGCGACCAGCCTTTGGTCTTCTTCCTCGATGAGAACTACATCTCCATGCTTCGAAACTTCATCACGAACGACTCAAAAAATTCAAACACTTCGAATATAGACTCGATTGCTTGTTAATTATGCCCAAAAACGCAGTGGCCCTTACAAATTAACACTTTATAAACTTAAAGAAAGCTTTAAACAGAGGTAATCATCCCGTAAACATCCATTAACGCATCCAAAACCACATTTAACTCTTTAATGCATTGCAGAACAAACTTAAAACCCACCACAACTGTAAAGGAAGTTCAAAATAGAAATGGAATTTGGAATATTAGAACAACCTGACTCTGATACCAATTGAAGGAAATCACAAACAGAGATCTCCATGAGCACCGGAAGTGGATTGTTCCAAATTCCATTAAGAATGAACACAACAATTACAGTTTAACCGGAAAATAACAAATTATGCATGTACAGAAATTACAACATGCTACAAGAGGATTCAAGGAATAGAGTATGCGTACCTGTGAAGAGCTATTCTTCAAGTATCCTTGATTAGTCTCCAATGCGTCCAAAACAGCATTTGAATGCAATGAACATCACACGACCTCCACAAACGTCTGAATGAGCCTCGAACCCAATCGAGTCCAACTCGATTCACGAATTGAGTTAGAATACCACCACAAGTATCACCTTGGTATTCTCAGTGTGAGAATCCAAGAGTTATGGGCTTTGTATGATCTTGGATTGAGAAATATAGGAGGTATGCGATCGAGTAAGTGAGAGATATGAACACTGTCTATTGCATAGACGATGTACTCAATCATTTAAAAAATGGAAGCCTATCGCATAGACTTTGCTACTCGATCGTGTAGCAACGATCAACGAGTAATTATTATATAGTCAACTCTTAACGGTCGTGTATGCTCTCAACAACTATCGCTTAGTAAAAACTCTTTTTACTTAATAGCCTTTTTTCATGAGAATCTTCCGAGTGAATCAACTACTAATTTTGGAAAACAATTTTCCGTTTATCTCACGGTTATCATAAAACTTTTAATAACCTCCCACTCAAATCGGTTATTAGAGAAAAATAATTAATTATCATATAATTAATATATTATAAATAAATATGATAACCAACTTATTATATTATATTTATAACCTATAGTTTTAATATTTCATCATATGAAACATATAAACCATAGTTCTTTTTCTATTTTATGGTACTTAATATAAATCATATTTATTTTAATTCCTCCAATTAATGTATCTAATACATAACACCAATTATATCATATATAATTGAATTTTCTCTTGTTAATTTGAACACTTCAAACTAACCTAAAATCTGATTCTTAACTTGAACCCATTGAGCTACCAAGGGGACCTTATGGACCTGTAGCTTGAAGTTTCAACGGTATGTGAATAACTAATTAAACTCTTTAGTCACGAGATCCACCATCCGTTAACTGTCGGGTACTCCACTAAAGATCGACATCTGCACTCTTCACATAAAATTTATTTCTGCATCCATATGACCGACCAACAGTACGATAACCCTTCACAAATCGCTCGTAAGTACAGCTGGGCCAATTTACCATTTTACCCCTGTAGTTACATCTAACTCCTTAAGTACCACTAATTTCTCTAATGGACAATAAGTCATAGTCCTACTATGAATGGGTCCTCTCTTCCAAATAGAGGGTGTGGCCACTATGTTCAAACCCGGAATCAGCCCTTAAGGGAGCAATTTATCTATTTACCCCTACTTCAGGGAAGGAGTGGATTCCGTCTTGTGTAGCTGAGTTCCCTGCTCTCCAATCAGACGAATCCCCAAAAAGGTAGGCTTGTTAAGTTGGCAATCTGGCCTCATAAGCAGGTGTTCCCAACTAATCAAAGGACCACCCTCATAGGCAGGTGTTCCCAACTCACTCAGGATTAAGGTCATGTCACCTATGGCCATTTTAGTGAAATGTAAGTCTCAATTGTCAACGACGTTATATAAAATGACTAATCATCTCGTAGTCCAGTCTTATACATACTTTTTGTATAGGACACCCCCGCTCGCATGCCACCACATGAATGGTCAGGATCAGACCATTTGTAGCACTTTACGATACTTGTAAATATCTACGAAGCGGATCGTATCCGTAGTGTCACTAGGATAAGGTATCCCTCCTTTATCCTTATACTACAGACCATTTAGGTTATTACTTAAGGCACGATCCACTTGTATATCTCACTAATAATTGGTAGAAATACATGTTATTACAGCGCAAATAAGTAAAACAATGAGAGAATGCGACAAAAAAAAAAAACAATATCATGTTCAAAAGTGTTAAATTGATAAAATTGTGATCCCATGCACCTATCGCATAAAAGTAGTTAATTTACTTATTTTGTGCAGGAAAAATGCGTTGGCACAAGTAAAATTGCGATCTAAGGAATTAAGCGTCTGCGCGCTTGAAAGATTGCGATCGCAAAGTCATACGATCGTATGCGATCGTATGCGATCGTGAGAAGTTGCTCAAGACGGTGACCGCATAAAGACTGCATATCTAGGTGACAACATAATAAATCATGATAAGACGGAAAGCTGGTGACGGTCGAATTCGAATTTAGTTGACAAGCCATTAAAGCCACACTGTAGCAAGTACACTCAACTTTCGGTGACCATTAATCGATGCATCAGAGCAGGAGATTTAATGACCGCCTATCATTGCAATCATTAGAGAGAAAAGCTGCTTCACCCTAAACTCTATAAATACCAAAGGCCACCATTGTACCGGGGATCACCATATATCATATAGAGATAAAATAAGTTCGATAGCCATTTGTCTGTTCATAGTCATTCTTATACTTAGAAGACGGGGACGAGCCAAGAGAAGAAGACGCCGAGAGATCATTCCTGGACAGCTTGAAAGACTACCGGAAAGCACTAAAAATGGAGAGAGGGCCAACACTTGCGAAAGCAAGGACATTCATCTGGGCAGAGTTAAAGTGAAGAAACAGTGTAAAAGGTCATGGGAAGCAAGACATTGCTACCGGGTTTCTTATCTCTACATTCTTATTGTTATTCTGTATTCTGCATCTAATTTATAAACAATGGAAATTTCGTTTCAACTTATGTTCAATCTCTCCTTACTTCGTATGAGTAGCTCAATTTCCGAATAGGTTGAGAAGTACTTAGCTAGCATGACCTAAGAGCTACAGTTTATGCAATCATCTTGTCTTATGTATGAGTCATTCACCCTTTAGAGATACTTGAAAGAGTAGTCTAAAGAAAGAATTTAGACTTAAGAGAGTCAGATTAGAATCTAGGTTTGAGAGAGTCAGATTAAAACTGCATAAGCAAGAGATAGAAACTTAGACATAAGTTCTGTTTGCTATTATGCATTGCATGCACCTTAGAAATAGGATATGATAGTATGTGGTCACCTTGTGTATGTATGCATCATTCATCATCGCATAGACAAGAATAGAGGCTTAGACATAAGTCCTATCGACATTATCGTATATATCGCATGCGTCTTAGAAATAGAAACTATGGCATTTGCATTGAGAGATGACATGCTATTGTATGTGTGTAGCATGATCGCATAACTTGAACGCAATCTTAGGAAGTGTTAGCTAAATCCCTTCTCAACCCGTTCATCGCATACTCATCGTAATTCTCGATTTCATCAACTCTTTACTCGAACCCGTCGCATAGGAAATATACTTAAACAAAACACCAACCATCTTATTTGTTTTCGCCACCGCAAAGTAATCAAATTTACTGTCGCATATTAACTCAGTAGTCCCTGTGTTCGACCCTGGACTAACCAGGAAACCTAGTGAGATTTATACTTCTACTAGAAAATTTTGCATGTGCAACACATAGCTCATCAACACAATTATACATCATAATCGCATCACATTTACAATGCATCAAGTTTTTGACGTTGTTGTCGGGGACTACGACAGTACATATTGCGCTAACAGTAACTTTTTGATTTTCTTTGTAGCTTTCGACCTCTGTGCACTGCCATTCCTTTGGTAAGGGAAGAGGCAGGTGTCGCATGAGTGAAGGACACATTCCTGAGCCCAACTTTTACCCAAAGATCGAAAGAACGTTCCAAAGAAGATAGATAGACAATCGCCGACAACAACAAAAGCGAAATCCTAGAATGGCGGAACAACCAGAAGAAAGAGCAGCAAATGCAAATAATATCATGGCAAACCCCATTCTCCTAGCGAACGACCACAGTATACCCATCTGGGACTATGCGTCGCCTAACCTCTATGATTTCTCCCCAGGAATCATGAGGCCAGCTCTGGACAGATCGAGGTTTGAGATGAAGTCGGTTATGTTGTAGATGATTCAGACGGCCGGACAATTTGGTGGGTGTGGCAAGGATTCACACGCCTATCTTCGGAGTTTCATCGAAATCTGTAATACTTTTGTGTTCCCAAACATCTCAACTGAAGAAGTGTGACTAACGTTGTTCTCATTGTCACTGTGCGAACAAGCAAGCAAATAGGCCTATTCTCTCGAACCAGGTGAAATATTCTCGTAGGAACAAGTTGTTACTTCCCTCCTACCGAGAACGCAAGAAGGAGGAAGTTGATTACAAATTTTGAACAGGAAGTTGACGAATCGCTCAGTAATGCCTGGGTGAGGTTTAAGCGATTGGTGCGAGATTGTCCACACAATGGCTTACTTGACTGTCTCCAAATGGAGATATTTTATCACGGTTTGTACCCTGCATCGCAGACAGCTGCCAATGCGGCAGCAGCTGGAGGTCTGCTTGAAAAAACTTATGATGAGGCTAAAAATATTCTTGATCACATATCAAAGAATCACGAAAATTGGAGGAAAAATGATCAACGACTAAAAGTTCGAGAAGGTGACGTAAACAATAGAGCCATCGCATCTCTACAGAATCAAATGAATGCGATGATTAATCTGTTACAGGGCATCGCAATCAACAGCCCGGGAACGCAAAAAGGGCAGGTCAACGCGATCGAGCAGTCAAACACAAGTTGTGCTACTTGTGGAGATTCACATCCGATGGAAGAATGTCCGAGGAAACCGTAATCAGTATACTTCGTAAAGAACAATCCTTTCTCTAACACATACAACCCCGGGTAGAGAAACCACCCCAATTTCACATGGAAAAATAATCAACAACAGAGTCATCAACCGATGGCGCAAAAATAAGGGCCACCAGGATTTTTCCCGCGAACAAACAATCAACCGCAAAATCAAGCTAGCAGCTTACAAGTGTCGCCATCTTCCTCCCTAGAAAGCCTATTAAAGCAGTACATAGAAAAAAAACGAGACGGTGCTCTAGAATCCGGCGACTTCAATCCGCAATCTCAAAATCCAAATAGAACAGATTATGGGCAAGCTTAAAAGTAGAACGCAAGGGACGTTGTCGAGCTCAATTAAGCTCTCTCGCACTCCGGGGAACATAGGAAAGGAGCAATGTCAATTTGTGACTTTGCGAAATGAAAAAAACAATAGCGGAATGGAAGAAGAAGCCAAGTAGAACCAATCAAGTTGAGATGGAATCCAAGACCCCATTGACACATAATGAACCAGAAGAGTAAGAAATGATGGAACCAGAAGTTACGTCCACCTCCAAGCCTATAGAACACAGAACCGTGAAGGTACAGCTGCCACTATTCCCACAAAGTGTAGTATCATCGCTTCATGGAAATGTTAAAATAGTTACACATCAACATCCCTTTTACAGAAGCAATTAAACAAATGCCAAAATATATGAAGTTTTTAAAGAATATGGTGACAGAGAAAAGAAGTATAGGAAAGTTCGCAACGGTGGCGTTAATGCAAAAGTCAAACACCATAATTCCACCGAAGATGCGTAACCCCGGAAGTTTCACAATACCCTGCTCAATTGGCAGGATATATATTGGTCAAGCACTTTGCGACCTTGGGGCCAGTATAAATTTAATGCCCTTTTCAATTTTCAAACAATTGAATGTGGGACAGCTAATGCCTACGACGGTGACTCTCTAGCTAGCTGACAGGTCTCTAGTTCACCTAAATGGAAAGTTGAAGGATGTCCTAGTCTCAATTGACAAATTCATTCTACCAGCAGACTTAGGTTTATCATTGTTAAAGCCATTTTTATATTGGGATGTGCCCATCATATTGGGATGACCATTTTTATCTACTGGTCGTGCTCAAATTGATGTGTACAAGGTAGAGATCACAATAAGTGTAAATGGTAAAAAGCTTAGGTTTATCATTGTTAAAGCCATGAAGTATCCGGAAGATGAAGATCTATCCGATTCTGACAATGAACCCAGTTGTAATGAAGAAGAGGAGTCCGAAGAAGAAGACAAAAGGGAGGATGCGACCGCATCCGTAGAAACTTGCAATGTGATCATGGAAACAGCAAACAAAGAAGAAAAATTGACGTTGAATGAAGAGAGAAAAGCACAAAAACTATCTTTGGAACAACCACCTACCATGGAATTAAAAACTCTGTCAAGTCATCTGAAGTATGTTTTCCTGGGGCAAAATGAAACTTTGCCAGTGATAATTTCCTCTGCGCTACAAGAAGAACAAGAAAATGCGCTGCTTAGCATCCTGAATAAGTACATAAATGCAATAGAGTGGACGCTAATAGACATAAGAGGAATCATCCCAACATATTGCATGCATAGAATACATCTCGAAGAAAACCAAAAAGGGTCTATCGAACCTCAACGCAGATTGAACCCTGCGATGAAAGAGGTTGTGAAAAGGAGATAATTAAATGGTTGGACACAGGCATCATATACCCAATCACCGATAGCATGTGGGTCAGCCCCGTGCAATGCGGGCCCAAGAAGGGAGGAATGACGGTAGTCTCAAACAAAAACAATGAATTAATACTAATAAGGATCGTCACTAGTTGGCGGATTTGCATGGACTACCGCAAACTCAATGCGGCGACGAAGAAGAACCACTTCCCTTTGCCTTTTATTCACCAGATGCTAGGCTGCCTAGCAGGAAATGATTACTTCTGTTTTCTGGACGGGTATGCGGGCTACAACCAAATAATGATCGCTCCTGAAGACCAAGAGAAAACCACATTCACTTGCCCATACGAAACATTTGCTTTTCACTGCATGCCGTTCAGCCTTTGCAATGCACCAAGCACATTCTAGAGGCTGTCTCTTATACACATCTAGATGTGTATAAGAGACAGCTCCTGAAGACCAAGAGAAAACCACATTCACTTGCCCATACGAAACATTTGCTTTTCACTGCATGCCGTTCGAATTATGCAATATGCCAAGCACGTTCCAGAGGTGCATGATGGCTATCTTCTCCGAGTATCTAGAGGATTTAGTGGAAATTTTTATGGACGACTTCTCGGTTTACGGGCAAACATATGAAGTCTGTCTGAACAACTTGGAGAAGATATTAAGGAGATGCAAAGAGACAAATCTTATGCTGAATTGGGAGAAGTGCCACTTCATGGTGAATGAAGGAATTGTGCTCGGGCACAAAGTTTCCAAGGAAGGGTTGAAGGTGGATAAGGCGAAGATTGATGTCAATGAAAAGCTTCCACCTCCAGCAAATGTGAATGCTCTCAGGAGTTTTCTGGGACATGCAAGATTTTACCGTCGTTTTATGAAGGACTTTTCGAAGATTGCTCGACCATTGAGTGCATTGCTGGTGGCTGACAGAATCTTTGACTTTGATACATAGTTCCTCAACGCATTCAAGATACTGAAGAACGCATTAACTACCGCACCTGTGTTGATCGCACCTGATTAGACAAAGCCATTTAAGCTAATGTGGGATGTTAGCGGGTATGCGATGGGGGCAGTGCTAGCTCAGAAGAAAAATAACAATGCTATACACCATCGCATATGCGAGTAGAACACTGAACCCGACCCAAGAAAATTACACTACCACTGAAAAAGAACTACTTGCGATGATCTTTACTCTGGAAAAATTTAGAGCTTACTTGCTGGGATCCAAAGTGATCGTTCAAACTGACCACTCGGCAATCAAATATTTAATGACCAAGAAAGATGCAAAGCTGAGGTTAATTCGATGGTTTCTCCTCCTCCAAGAGTTCAACATGGAAATCAGTGACCGCAAGGGGATGGAGAACCAGGTTGCGGACCACCTATCAAGATTAGAGAATCCGGAAGTAGACGCAACCAATCGGAGGTGAACGCATCCTTTCCAGATGAGCAGTTGTTCAAAATTGAAGAATTACCATGGTACGCAGATGTGGTCAATTATCTGGTCTGTGAACAATTTTCGAAAAATTACACAACCCACCAAAAGAGGCAGCTTATGCACGAATGTAAGTCCTATTATTGGGATGAGCCAAATCTTTACAAGAGGGGGTCAGACCAGATCTTGCGCCTATATGTGCCAGAAACTGCTTATTAGCGCATACTATCCCAATGCCATGACTCACCGTATGGTGGACATTTTGGAGGTCAATGCACAACAGCAAAAGTGTTACAAAACGGGTATTTTTGGCCGATTCTATTCAAGGATGCAAGAGACTATTCTATGAGATGCGACAAGTGCCAACGCACGAGAAACATTTCATGGAAGAATGCGATGCCAATGAATATTATATTAGAATTGAAACTCTTCGACGTGTGAGGCATAGACTTTATGGGACCATTCCCACCATCAAATGGTCACAAGTACATTCTGTTAGCCATCGATTATGTATCCAAGTGGGTTAAAGTGGTATCATGCATCACAAGCGATGCAACGATAGTCTCAAATTCTTGAGAATAAATATCTTCACTCGTTTTTGCACCCCATGTGCCATAATAATTGATGGAGGCTCCCACTTTGTCAATGGCGTCATCAACAAACTGCTGGTCAAGTATAATATCCAACATAAAGTCAACACCGCATATCATCCATAGACAAACGGCCAAGCCGAAGTGTCTAATAGGGAAATCAAACTGATCCTAGAGAAGGTGGTGAATCCTTCACGAAAAGATTAGGCCATGAAGCTGGACGATGCCTTGTGGGCATACAGGACCGCTTATAAAACATCCATAGGAATGTCCCTGTATGCACTGGTGTTTGGAAAGGCATGTCACTTACCGCTAGAATAGGAACACAAAGCACTGTGGGCAATGAAGAAGCTCAATTTTGATTTGAAGATCGCAGGGGAGGCAAGAAAACTTCAGTTGCTCAAGTTAGACGAATGGAGAATTTAAGCATATGAAAATGCCAAGATCTACAAGGAACGCACAAAACGTTGGCATGAAAAATGACTATGCGAAAAAAATCTCCAAGTTGGACAGAAGGTCATGTTATACAACTCTAGGCTACGGCCTTTTCCGAAAAATTAAAGTCACGCTGGTCCGGACCATTTATAATCAAAGAAGTATTCCTGCACGGTGCGGTCGAATTAACCAATGAAGAAGGGACCAACGCATTCAAGGTCAACAGGCAAAGAGTCAAGATGTATCATGGAGGAGACTTCCATCGCGAGAAAACATCTGTGAGCCTGAAGAATTCCTGACTGAAGAAGAAATGAGCAGTCCCTGCGCTAATATGCGATACAAACTTATCAGGGACGCAATTTTTGAAGTATCCTTTTGATATCTTTATTTCATGAACTTTCTCTTTTTTGTACAAACACTACTCTCTAAAACTATCAACTCTGTCTTTCATATTTTTTACCCTCTTGATTTTTTAGCAACGATTGTAGTAAACGATTGCATTGGAGCTACGTGATAACCTAAAAACACGCGACCAATTCATTCAGCCCATCGCAATCGAGGAATCAACCCGCTTCAAAGAAGGATGCGATCATAGGTGAGGCGGGCAACAGAGCAAATTTGGGGGTTGTATCTTTCCTTGATTTTTTTATTCCAAATTTTGCACTCTCACATCTCATTTTAACATTGCTAATTTTATCATCGCATCCTCTTTTGCTTGGCGTAATCATTGAATGTTGATTACTTTATTCAGTCACCGCATTTTTTCGGACCAATTATGATTTCAATGATGAAACTCATACCTTTATTTCTCATCGCATGTACTAGAATCAACTTAATTTCAAGATGGTCAATTCATGAAATATTTCTAGAAGTTAGTGGTCCACCAGCTTTCTTTCAAAATGATTTTTACGAAACTTTCTAAGAGCATCACATGAGTCATTTCAGTCTATTAGCAATGAGAACATTGCTGCATATAAATTTGGGGGTGCCCGTATTTATTTTCAACCTTGCTACTTTTAGACATTTCATTTAAACTTCAAAGAAAAATCATAATGTTGAGATCGGATCTTCCTCGTAGTTGGATGTTCGCATGACACCCGTGGGGGCAAGCCAAAACGAAGGTAGGAATCGTGATCAACGCATAAATCAAGTGATCGCAACTCCGCTGCCAAATGGGCATGAGTTTAGATTGAGAAAGTGTGCCTTGCTCGTAGTTGAATGCTCGCATGACACCCATGGGGGCAAGCCAAAACGAAAGCTAGGCACTTGGATCAGTGCAAGGTCACAAAAAGAATATCTAAATTGCGCAAGGATAAAAATCATTTGGAAACACCCCGGATGGAAAAAGTTTTGAAATGAATCTTGCGATGTCCTGGAAACAAGTAAAGTCTTTTTTAAGGTTAAACTTGTAGTCCCTAAGTATTAGAAATATTTTAGGAAGAGACCAGGATAGAAATTAAGAAGATTTTGGTTCATAAAATTTGAATAAGGCACCTCGAGAAATTTAGGTAGGGAAAAGGCGTCCAACTCTTTAAAGAAAATCTTTAGTTTATGCTTGAGGACAAGCATTGTTTTAAATTTAGGGGTATGATAACGGGAAGAAATGCACATTATTACAGCACAAATAAGTAAAACAATGACGGTATGCGACGGTAAAAATACACAAAATCATGTCCAAAAGCGTTAAACTGAGAATATTGCGATCGTATGCGCCCATCGCATAAAAGTAGCTAATTTACTTATTTTGTGCAGGAAAAATGCGTTGGCAGGAATTAGGCATCCGCACGCATTAAAAGATTGTGATCGTAAAGCCATGCGATCGTATGCGATCGCAAGAAGTTGCTCAAGAAGGTGGTCGCATAAAGTCGGCGCATCAAGGTGATAGCATAATAAATCATGATGGGACAGAAGCTGATGACGGTCGAATCTGAATTTAGTTGACAAGCCGTTAACGACACACTGTAGCAAGTACACTCAACTTTCGGTGACCAATAATCGGTGCATCAGAGTAGAAGATTTAATGACCACCCATCATTGCAATCATTAGAAAGAAAATCTTCTTCACTTTGAGCTCTATAAATATCGAAGGCCACCATCGTTAAAGGAGTTCGTGATATAGAATAGAGATCATATACACGATAAATAGTCGTTCGTCTGTTCATAATCATTCTTATACTTAGAAGATGGAGACGAGCCAAGAGAAGAAGATGCTGAGAGATCATTTCTGGACAGCTCGAAAGACTGCCGAGAAGCGCTACAAATGGAGAGAGGGTCAACACTTGCGAAAGTAAGGACATTCATTTGGGCAGAGTTGAAGTGAAGAAATAGTGTAAAAGGCCTGAGGAATCAAGACATTGCTACCGGGCTTCTTACCTCTACATTCTTATTGTTATTTTTTATTCTGCATCTAATTTATAAACAATGGAAATTTCATTTCAACTTATGTTCAATCTCTCCTTACTTCACATGAGTAGCTAAATTTCCGAATGGGTTGAGAAGTACTTAGCTAGCATGACCTAAAACCTACACTTTATGCGATCATCTTGTCTTATGTATGCGTCATTCACTCTTTAGAGATACTTGAGAGAGTAGTCTAAAGAAAGAATCTAGACTTGAGAGAGTCATATTAGAATCTAGGGTTGAGAGAGTCAGATTAGAACTGCATAAGTAAGAGATAGAAACTTAGACATAAGTTCGGTTTGCTATTGTGCATCGCATGCACCCTAGAAATAGGATAGGATAGTATGCGGTCACCTTGTGTATGTATGCATCATTCATCATCGCATAGACAAGAATAGAGGCTTAGACATAAGTCCTATCGACATTATCCTATACATCGCATGCATCCTAGAAATAGGAACTATGGCATTTGCATTGAGAGATGACATGTTGTTGTGTATGTGTAGCATGATCGTATAACTTGAATGCAATCTTAGGAAGTGTTAGCTAAATCCCTTCTCAACCCGTTCATCACATACTCATTTTAATTCTCGATTTCATTAACTCTTTACTCGAACCCGTTGCATAGGAAATATACTTAAACAAAACACCATCCAACTTATTTGTTTTCACCACCACAAAGTAATCAAATTTACTGTCGCATATTAACTCAATAGCCCATGTGTTCAACCCTAGACTTACTAGGAAACCTAGTGAGATTTATACTTGGGTTTTACTAGCAAAACTTGCATGTGCAATGCATAGCTCATCACTGCAATTATACATCATAATCGCATCACATTTACAATGCATCAACCACCGGGAGAATTAGGACACAATCCCAACACTTAAATGCAAGAAAATTGGCTCTGATACCAATTAAATAGATTGAATCCCGAGCGGAAGTATGTGAATGCCTTGCATTTCCAGTTTGATTCAAAAGAAAGAAAATACAACAACAAGCATAATAAAATAGAGGATAAACATATTTAATTCAGCATGCTTTTAAAGAGAATAGAAGAAAAGGAAGAACGATTTCTTACCTTTGGAGATTTCCTTAATCTTCATGAAAATCCTAAGCTTTTTCTTCGCAACGAATCTCCAACGAAATATGAACCACCGTAAGAGAGACCTCGATATTCTCTTGGAATCTAGTAGTAGAAATGTGGTTTCTAACCCTTGAAGGAGGAAGAGGAATAGAGAATGTTGGAGGGGAGAAATTGTTAAGAGAATTTGGGAGAACTTTGGAGGCTAGGTTTTTCAAAATGAATGTTTCACCTTAATTTGGGCAAAATAAACAATTTCTTTGGAAAAGGGTTTTCCCTTTCTCCAAGTATTTCCATATTTGCCCGTATGGCTCAATTAATCAAATAACAATGATTTGATTAATTAACATATATATATATATATATATTAAATCTAATTTAATGTATATAGTTAATTAATTAAATAAACACCATATATTTATTTGCCTCCACCTCTCAAAGTTAACTAATTTCTCTCTTAATTATAGATCAAATCTAAAATTAACCATATCATATTAATCTTATCAATATGTTATTCCATCAATTGATTTGAACAATTCAAATCATTCTTCTTGTATTTCCTTTAGTGAGCTATTGAAGGGACCTTATGAACCTTCAAATTAGAAGCTTCATCTGCACTTATCTTATGGCGATGAAGAAAAAAAAGATAAAACAAAAGAAGATGATGAAAATGATACTGAAGAAATTAGAGAGATGCATTGATTACAAAATGTATTAATATCTTAAGCCAAAATGTAATACAATACAGAGGTGAGAAAGAAAGATGGAAGGCTAGATGTAGGCAATCTCTTACTTCCATCAGATGTATGTCAAGGCTACTAGTGGTGCAATGGGTGAGCGATGGAATAGGCCTTCTCGAGCTCTATCTCCAGTGAAGCTCCGGTCGTCAATTGAAGATGGTTGTGGAAGTGAAGAACTTTCAGAGAAATTCTTGCTCATGCTCTCGTCTGTGATCACATGAATCTGCCCAAACTAGAAGTCCCAGATGTTTAAATATTGGCGTCAAGTCTCTATAGAGCCAAATGTCGACAGCTTTGGTAATCCTGCTCTGAATCACCGCCATTACTAATTCGGTAGGTGAGAATGTCATCATGATCTGATTGCTTTTTAGAAGATCTGCTGTGCAGCTCAAATATCCCAAGGGATGCATTCATATTCGTTTCTTCTAAAGAATCAACGAATTCCACCCAATCTTTGCGATCATACTTTTATCACGACTATCACTGTAGTTGCGGCAGTGCATGCGACCAACTTTTCTTCATTGAGATCAGCGCATGCGATCGACTCCTGTGATAATTGCAAAATAGACACTTTGACGCAGGATAACGAATGATATGGGGTTAGTGGGGATTTTTAGTGTAAATCAATGCAAGTTCATTATTTCACATGAATTCTTACTACTCATCAACCCTCATTATTCTAAAGTAGAAGGTTTCGATAGCTTGAATTTGTATGAGCTACCACACCCTCAAATTTAAAATCATGCTTGTCCTCAAACATGTCTTATACTAAGGAAATTCAAACTTGCCCTATACCATTTCCTCTGCGTTGACTAGCATCTCAGAATGTAATTCACTTGGACTTCTAGTCTAGGTAGCAGTACTCTCCTCAAACTTAGCCACTTCTTTTAAGAAATATTTTTTTAAGTATAAATCTGGCAAGTCTCCACTCAAAACTTTTTACTCATCACAGACAGCTTTGTTTTCAGCTTCTTACAAGGTGATTGTTCAAAACGATTAAGCTTGTGACTTATTATTAGATTATCGGCAAGGCGTTGAACATGGCTACACTCTTCGTTTTGGCTTAACCCCACGGGCGTCATGCAAGCATTCAACTTCAATTGTGTGCCATATTCTACTCAACACTTATCTGGTCACCTACTTTCGTTTTGGCTTTCCTGCACGAGTGTCATGCGAAGTATCCAACTACGCGTAAATACCTTTTACAACTTAACTCTTATCAGTTTGGTTTTTCCCTTTTTGCGTTGACAGCGGAGTTTATTACTTTTTTTTTTATCGCAATGTTTACGTTGAACGCATCTGCTTAGACAGATCCCACCCCAAAATTTAGAGAATGGCAGGGTCCTTGCCAAAAACTAAAGACAAATTTGTTTAGAGATGTGGTAAAAGAGATTTGAGCAGAGGTTTGCACGCAGCGAAAATTAAATTGTCAAACTATTGAAGAAGCTACTAAAGCGCCATGCAACTTTTAGTGAGAAGATTTAACGAACTTACATAAGTATCATCATGGATGCTAATTTATTAATGCAAAAGAAGGAAGAAAGGCAAAAGAGAATTTCAAAAGGATAACGCATGAAAGAGAACAAAAAAAAAATAGACGTACGCAGAATGGTTGATCGCATCAACACTTAGAATTCATGTCGAAGAAATCATCACGCGTTGAATAAAGGAGATAATTCTTCTTTCAAAACATCGCACTGAAAAGAAGTTATTATCGCACAAAAAAGGAGCAATCACAACATACCACATCCAAGAAAAGCAGCCAAAAATCCAAAAAAACAATAATAAAATAAATCGACTAAAAAAAGTTAACTAGGAAAGCAAAGTAAAGATGGTGTAGAAGACGTCCCTGAAGGAATTTGGAGTGAAGTCACCACAAGGACTTTTCAACGTAAGGGATCGACCTTGCTTGCTTAGGTCAAAGGACTCGTTGTCCCGACCACAGAAGCCTTCAACAATCATCAGACACATGAAGATTACCATGCTTCTAAGATTGCTTCCAGCTCATGCGACAAATAGCCTTTCGATCTCAAGGTCAGTATTTAATTCAAGCACAACACCTTTACTCAAATACTATTTGCAACTTGGTCACACAAGCTACAATACACCTATGATCAAAAGAGAGCCTGTGAAAACACAAAACGAAACAAACTATTAGATGCCAAGTCCCCGAAAACGGTGCCAAAAACTTTTTGGAGGTAAATTAGTTTGTCGATATATGTTAATGGTCATGCGATGATCACACGATGGTCTAAAGAGTATGAGTTAAGTGTGTATGCGATGATCATGCGATCCTGTCATAAGTTTTCTTGCTCTTTTGCCAAGTATAATAAGATCGCAAGTTTCTCGAGAATATCCAAGGTCAAACATGGGGACTTACAACTAAAAGACGAATGTAAGTGATGTGTTTGAAACGGGGATAAAAATAAAAAGAAAGAAGCTGACTAACTATGCGTTACTCCTACTTCTAGCTAAACAGGCAGTGAGCATTTGAAGTCTTAACTATAAGAATCGTTAGAGGCGCGACGGGTGTTAATGCATAATAAGATGCATGGAGAAGTTGGGTTGGGGAGGAAGCATCATCAAGTCCCTAACTTTGGTCGCAAGGGTAATCCCAGCTTGCCACACTCGCACACCACCCACCTCTCAGTGGTCAACTACATGTGTCATATCTCTACGATAAATGATTGATGTTGCGTTGAGCATAAGGTTATTTCTATCTCTAGGAACACTTCTTACTTTGCTTAGTGAGTTCCACAACTACTTACCCTCTCGGGTAGTTAGTTATAGCCACTTGTTTCTATAAGCGATCATAGACATGCATGGAAATAGCCTCGCACTAAGAAAATAGGATTTACTCTCTGCACTCGCACGTCGCACACCTCTCGGTGGTCCGCTACATGTATCATATCTTTATGACGCATGATTGAATGTACCATGACTCTTGTGATCTACACTTAGCTCATGGTGGTGAAGAAAAAGACGATAAAATAGAAGAAGATGATGAAAATGATATTGAAGGAATTAGAGAGATGCATTGATTACAAAATGTATTAATATCTTAAGCCAAAATGTAATACAATATAAAGGTGGAAGGCTAGATATAGGCAATCTCTTGCTTCCATCAGATGTATGTCAAGGATGTTGGTGGTGCAATGGATGAGCAGTTGAATAGGCCCTCTCGAGCTCTATCTCCGGTGAAGCTCCGATCGTCAATCGGAGGTGGTTTTGGAAGTGAAGAACTCTAAGATAAATTCTTGCTCATGCTTTCGTCTGTGATCACAGGAATCTACCCAAGGTAGAAGTCCTAGATACTTGAATATTGGCATCAAGGCTCTATTTATAAAGCTAAATGTCGACAGCTTTGACAATCCCGCTCTGAATCACCGCCATTACTGATGCGATAGGTGAGAATGTCATCATGATCTAATTTCTTTTCAGAAGATTTGCTGTGCAGCTCAGATATCCCAATGATGCATTCATATTCGTTTCTTCTAAAGGATCAATGTATTCCACCCACTCTTTGCTATCATACTTCTATCATGGCTACCACTGTAGTAACGGCAGTGCATGCAACCAACTTTTCTTCATTAAGATCAGTGCATGCGATCGACCTTTGCGATAACTACAAAATAGACACTTCGACGCAGGATAACACATGATATAGGGTTAGTGAGGATTTTTAGTGTAAATCAACGCAAGTTCATTATTTCACATGAATTCTTAGTAATATCAATGCATGTTCTACTCATCAACCCTCATTATTCTAAGTAAAATGTTGCAATAGCTTGAATTTCTACAAGCTATCAATAACATAAATCTGAAGCTTTTGAAAAGTTCAAAGAGTACAAGACTGAAGTTAAAAATTCACTAAGTAAAACAATAATAAAGAAAAAAAAACATTTTGATCTGATCGAGGTGGAGAGTATATGGATTTAAAATTTCAAGATTGTTTGATGGAACATGGAATTGTATCCCAACTCTCAGCACCTACTACACCTCAACAAAACGATGTAGCAGAAAGCATAAACTAAACCTTATTGGACATGGTTATGTCCATGATGAGTTATACTTCCTTACTTGACCCATTATGAGGATATGCAGTACAGCTTGCAGCTTATATTTTGAATTGTGTTTCATTCAAGAGTATTTTTAAAACACTTTTGGAGTTATGGAATGGTCGTAAATGTAGTTTATTTCATTTCAGAATCTAGGGTTGTCTAGCACATGTGCTTGAGGCTAATCCTAAGAAATTGGAAGCTCATTCAAAATTATGCCTATTTGTAGGCTACCCCAAAGGAATGAGAGGTGGTTACTTCTACGATCCAAAAGATAATAAAGTGTTTGTGTCGAAAAATGCTACATTGTTAGAATAGAAGCATATAAGGGAGCACAAACCACGCAGTAAAATAGTATTGAATGAGCTTTCCAACGAAAGTACTGAATCTTTAACAAGAGTTATTGAAGAGCAAAGTACATTGACAAAGAGTTGTTGATGTCAGTTAACCTAGGAGGTCACATCCACCTCAAATGTTGAGGGAACCTTGACGTAGTGGGAGAGTTTCGAACCCGCCTGTTCATTATATGGGTTTAACAAAAATCGTAGCCATCTGATGGTGAAGTTGAGGATCCATTGTCATATAAGAAAGCAATGGAGGATGTTGACAAAGATGATTGGATCAAACTATAAATCTCGAAATGGAATCTATATACTTCAATTAAGTCTTGAATCTTATAGATCAACCTAATGGGGTAAAACCTATAAGTTGCAAAAGGATCTACAAGAGAAAAAGGGGTGCAGATAGTAAGGTGCAAACCTACAATGCTAGACTAGTGGCAAAGGGTTATACCCGGGTTAAAGGAGTTGACTATGGGGAGACTTACTCACATGATGCCATGTTAAAGTGTATGCAGAGGCTCTCATCCATTGTTGCATATTATGACTATGAGATCTAGCAAATGGATGTTAAAACTGCTTTTCTGAATGGAAATCTCGAGGACACCATTTATATGCAGCAACTAGAGGGATTCATAACCTAAGGTCAAGAGAAAAAGGTTTGCAAGCAAAAACGATCCATTTATGGACTAAAACAAGCTTCTCGATTTTGGAAAATAAGATTTGATTATGTAATCAAGTTTTACGGTTTCGATCAAAATATTGATGAACCTTGTGTTTACAAGAAAATCATCAACAATGTAGCTTTCTTAGTGTTATATGTAAATGATATCCTACACATTGGGAATGATGTAGAACTATTGACTGACATAAAATAGTGGTTGACGACCCAATTTCAAATGAAAGATTTGGGAGAGGAGCAATTTGTTCTAGGTATTCAGATCTTTAGAGGTCGTAAGACAAACCACTAGCTTTGTCTCAAGCATCATATATTGACAAAATACTTGTCAAGTATTCGATGCAAAACTCCAATGGAGGCTTATTACCTTTCAGGCACGGAGTTGTTTTATCTAAGGAATAGTGTCCTAAAACACCTCAAGAAGTTGAGGAAATGAAACGAATTCTTTATACATCGGCTGTTGGTAGCCTGATGTATGTGATATTATGTACTATATCTGACATCTGCTATGCAGTAGGGATAGTCAGTAGATATCAATCTAATCCAGGATTAGATCATTGGACTGTCGTTAAGACCATCCTCAAGTATCTTAGGAGAACGGGGGACTACATGCTTGTGTATAGGTCTAAGGATTTGATCCTTACAAGATACACTGGCTCTGATTTTCAGACTGATAGGGATTCTAGGAAATCCACTTCAGAATTAGTGTTTACTGAGTGTTAGTTTGGCGAAGCACCAAGCAGAAGTGCATTGCTGACTTCAACATGGAGGCAGAATATGTAGCAGCTTGTGAAACTGCCAAGGAGGCTGTTTGGCTTAGGAATTTCTTGACTCAACTGGAAGTAATTTCAGACATATAACATTTTTATTTTAAGAGATTTTAGTTATTAGTCATGTGTTGTTGATAAATTTCCATGATTTTAATTAAAAAAAAAAAGTTATAACCCAACACAATCTGAATTTTAAGGGTTAGGTTGTGTTGGATTGAAGACTTTATTCGGGTCTTTTGGGTTGCCAACCCAACCAACCTAAAATTTTTGGATCGGTCCAAAAAACACCCTTAACCCAATCCAAGCCAACCCATGTACACTCCTAGTTGTAGCTTTAACTTTTTAGAAATGGTGAGAAATGTATTCCATTTGCACTCCTATTTTGTTAGGCTATTGAAAATCCTATTTTGTTGAGGATTTGTAAAAATCTTTTATAACATTTATCGCCAAAATGAGAATCCAAGGCATCAACATGAAGCCAAGGAAGAAAGTAATTGGTCCACAAAGCATCAAAGATAACGAAATCTCCAAAAGCAATGTCGCGAATCTAACTAGGTCATCTGAGAGGAAGCCAAAATTCTCAACGATGATGAAATAGAAAAACATAATTATAGAACATGATTGCAAAAAGGAATCAGAAGGGGTGGCAATCATAGAATTTTCAAAAGCAGAGACGAAATCTCATGGAAAACCCCAAATTGGGGATGTTGCTGAGGCCTTTTCATAACTACTAAAAGAAGCCCACAACAAAGAAGGGAATGAAATAGGATGAACTCAAACTAGCTGCATAGTCGCATCCACAATCGAACCTAAGCAGTGGCGATGTACAACTTTAGGAAACAGACAACTCACAAAACCTTGGACTTATAAATACATTGTCTACGTATGGTAACAACAACCAACATACACCTATAAGGTACAAACAATATGTGTATTAGTAGAAGAAGAAACATGTTTATGTTTATTTTTTCTTTTTTGGAGAGGGATGGAGGACAATGTGAAGAGGTTGGGGATGTTGGTTTTATTAATGGATTTGGGATTATTGTGTGTGAGTACAGTGTAACTAAATGAAATTCAAAATATTTTTGTACCTTCATAATCTTCTAGAGTTATTATGTTTTCCTTATCCATTTGTGGTAGAAAATTTATATTGTTGTTATTATTGTATCACTTGCATGCCTTCATAATCCTAGTTAAATGCTGGCTCATTATTTAACATATTTGAGAATCAAAGTACTGAGTTTCCATATGTGTCCTTCTAGGTTTTGTGCCTCCATTTCTATATTATGCATTTGTTACTTTCATAGAGGCAGAAGTACAAAACAATGTTTAATTTATTTATATACTGTGTATTTGTTACTATCATATAGAACATAAAAGAGGTTGTATTTTATTTAAAATTTTGTATTTTATGTATTTGTTCTATCATAGAGAAGGTATATTACTTTCATGTATATTTGTGTGCAAATGATTTTTTGATGGGGACAATTTTCATTTTAATATTGTTTTTTTTTTTTTGTATAATTTACTAGTTTCACATTGATTGAATTAATTAATTTTTTGGATTGATTTATTTACCCTATCTTTTCCTTTATTTTGGGCTAGTTTGAATTATTGGTTTAAATTCTATATTTTCATTTGAATTTTTGAATTATATTATGCAATTAAATATTGTGCAATTGTGTTAATTGTCAGAAATGATGTATCTATCTACATATGAAAATAATTATCGTGTATTTTAATTAAAATATATTAAGTTTAGACATTTTTTAGATAGAAATTGGCTTTAGATATTTTTCAAAGTTACCTTTAAAAATTAGACATTTGTCCAATTGGTCTTTAATATCTCCACAAACCAAACACTACGTTCTTCCTCCATAACTCGTTTTCACAGCTCCAACCTTCTTTCGAAGTCTTCAAATCTAATATTGATTTTATCTTCATCCATCAGCTTAAACTTTTAGGTCAATTGGTAATTTAAGAATAAAAAGATTTAGAAGAACTAATGACCTACTTCACAAGGAATATTTCATAAATATCCTAAATTTTAATTATATTTCATAACTGGAATTCTGCATATTTTTTGGACAATTTTAACTTTGTGATACATTCTTTCTCATATAAAATTTTGAATTATTTTATAGTTAAAATATTTTTTTAAAAATTCAAGTCATATTTAATATTAATTATCTAGAGATTTTATTTTTGAATAATCATTAATTACACTATATCTCATAATTAATTATGGGTTCTCATATAATGATTTGTTATTTATTTATTAACTAATATGATATATATCCCTAAAATTATTAAGGAATACGATATGCTAATTACATTTGAGCTTCCTTTTGTTTATGATAAGAATCCTTTTTTTTTCGTCTAGTGGTGGGTTCTTCCTTGTATTATTTTATGGACATTCAAGATCCATCGTTCAACTTTATTTATTTCAAATATATACAATGTTATCTCAAATATATATGGAGTTATTTCAAATGCATTTAAAAGAAGTATAGATTTATGGTTGTTACATAATATATACTCCATATTTTAATTTTAGTCTCGTTTCTATTGAGATATATATTCCACATCCAGACTATAGGGCAGTTTGAAGGGGCATCGGGAGAAGATCCCTATGCCCACCTGACTAGCTTTGTGGAATTGTGCAACCTTTTTTTCTATTCATGGCGTGATACCAGAGGAGATCAGGCTTCCATTCTTTCCTTACACTCTTCGAGATGAGGCCAAACAATGAACCTATTCCTTGGAACCTAATGAGATAGTTTCACGGGACTAATTGGTCGAGAAATTTATGAAGAAGTTCTTTCCACCAGCCGTCAACACAAAAAGATGGCGAGACATCATTGTGTTTGAACAAGGAGATTCAGAGACTTTAAGTGCTACCTAGGCCAGATTTAAGCGTCTTGTTTGTAACTACCCGCACATTGGCATCCTTGACTGCATACTGATAGAGACCTTTTATAACGGGATGAATAAAGCCTCACAAGCAGTGGTTGATGCATCAGCGGTAGGTGGACTTATGGATCGAACATACACGGAAGCTAAGGGAATTTTGGATCGAATAGCTAGAAATACTAAAGAATGGGTGGACGACGGATATGGGAACCGAAACTATGATAAATAGAAAATGGAAGGTGTGTTGGTCATGTCGAATGCGGTGATTTCATTAGTGGCTCAGATAACGACAATCACCTCCTTCTTAAAAACAATGGTCATTAATCAGAGTGCGCCAAACACAAACGCTGCTTAGTTTAATACGATGAATCAGGTTGTGGCTTTGAGTTGCATATAATGTGGGGGACCTTATACTCCGTTAAAGCATGCCAACAAGATCCTCAAGTTGTATTTGAAATTCTTAACAACCCGTTTAGTAAAACACATAATTCAAGTTGGAGGAATCATCCCAACTTCTCTTATAGAGGCAATCGGCAACAGAATGAGCAACAAAGCGCACCTTAACAGTAAGCACACAAAGGAAATCCTCTCAGATTCAATCAGCACGATCAAGGCCATCAACATGTCCAAAACCATCCTCACCACAACCATGCGTTGAACTCAATTGCATCTTAATCATTAAAATCGCTCTTAAAAGAGTATATCCAGAAGAATGATGCATTGATCCAATCCCAAGCATCCCTAATCCGAAATCTCAAAGTTTAGGTGGGGCAGATCGCAAATGAAATGAAAAATAGACAATTAGGCACCCTTCCAAGCAACATAGAACCTCCTTACAGTAACGGTAAAAAGCAGTGTCAAGTTGTGACACTGTAGTGTTAGAACGACAACTAATTTGACCACAAATCTCCGAAATACTAGACAAGTAAAACCACCGGCTCCAGATAGACCATAAACTGAAATACCTACCACCACAATCAACTCCAATGATCCTAAATAATAAAAAAAATCCTTCTAACAAAACTCCTCGAGCCTTTGATAAATCTCCAGCAACTTCAAATCCTAATGACAGAGAAACCTCATCACTAACAAATCCAGAATCTTCATCACAGAACCCTAGTGCAACGAAAGATAAAAACAAAACAAGCAAAGTCTTGTATAGGCCACCTCCATTTCCAAACAGACTGAAAAAGAAAAATGATAATTAAGATTCAAGAGGTTTCTAGATGTATTGAAACAGCTTCACATAAATATCCATCTGGTACAAGCCTTTGAACAAATGTCGAGCTACGTAAAGTTCCTGAAGGACATATTAGCTAAAAAACGAAGGGTGGGGGAATTCGAGATTGTCGCGCTAACTTAAGAGTGCAACGCATTATTCAAAAACAACATCCCGGCTAAAATGAGAGATCCAATAAGCTTTACCCTACCATGCTCTATTGGTGGAAAGGAGATCAACGATTAGAATTGATGATTATGAGGTTAAGTTCAATGTGTTCAACGCATTGAAATATCCAGACGAATTGGAAACCTATCAAAGCATTGATGATTTGGGCACAAGTTTGTAGGAGGTGTTTAAAGAGGAGTTGAGAGAAGAGGAAGAAATTGAATTGGCGATGGAAGAAATCCATGTCGTGACCATGTCTGACCCAATCTTTGATTCATTAAACTTAGAAGAAAGAGAAGTAGCAAGAATAAAAGCATCCTTAGAAGAAGCCCCTCTTTTGGAGCTGAAGGCCTTGCCTGTGCACCTTAAGTATGTGTATCTGTGCGATAATGACACCCTACCCGTCATCATCTCCTCTGCGTTGAGCAGATACGATGAGGTGGCCCTATTGCAGGTATTAAGAAAATATACTAAGGTCGACAATATACTAAGGCCATTGGATGAACTCTAGTAGACATCCAAGCGATCAACCCCTCTTATTGCATGCATACAATCAGGCTGGAAGAGGGGAAAGAGGGCTCTATTGAAAGGCAACATAGGCTCAATCCAGTTATGTGCGAAGTAGTCAAGAAAGAGATAATGAAGTGGCTCGACATATGGGTCATTATCCAATCTCTGATAGCAACCAGGTGAGCCCAGTATAGTGCATGTCAACGAAGGGTGGTATGACAGCCGTTGCTAATAGTAAAAATAAATTTATCCCTACAAGAACTATCACTAGGTGGCAAATATGCATGGACTACTGAAAGCTAAATCAGGCGACCAAGAAAGATAATTTCCATTTGCCCTTTATTGATCAAATGCTGAATAGGTTAGTGGGAAATGAGTTCTTCTCCTTTGTAGATGGGTACTTCGGATATAAACAGATTACAATAGCATATGAAGGTCAGGAGAAGACGATGTTCACTTGCCCCTTTGACATTTTTGCCTTTCGACGCATGCCCTTCAGACTCTATAATGTGACAGGGACTTTCCAGCGATGCATGATGGCCATATTCTCAAATTTCTTGGAATAGTCAATGGAGGTTTTTATGGATGACTTCTCCATTTTCGGTAATTCATACAGCGTTTGGCTTACAAATTTAGAAAATGTGCTTAAATGATGCGAAGAAATCAACCTTGTCCTTAACTAGGAAAAATGTCATTTCATGGTCACTGAAGGCATTATGTTAGGACAAAAAGTTTCAAAGGTAGGGCTTGAGGTGGATCAGGCGAAGATTGATGCGATCGTCAAGTTACCAGCGCCCATAAATGTTAAGACTTTGAGAAGCTTTATGGGACATGTTGGATTCTATAGGAGATTCATTAGAGGTTTCTCCCAAATTTTCTAACCCTTGAGTGCGCTCCTTGAAATAGACAAACCTTACAATTTCAATGATGCTTGCACCCAGGCATTCAACACGCTTAGAGATGCGCTCATTTCTGCGTTCATCCTGGTGGCGCCAGGTCGCAACCCTTTAAGTTTATGTGCAACGCAAGCAACTATGCAGTGGGAGTTGTATTGGTTCAACGCAAAGAAAGAATCCCACATCCTATCTTTCATGCCAATAAAGCTCTTAATGATGGCCAAGAAAATTACATGACCATAGAGAAAGAAATGCTAGCTGACTTGTTTGCGATAGGCAAATTCAGACCGTATCTAGTGGGCTGTAAGGTGGTGATTTACACTGATCACTCTGTGATCAGGTATTTGATGGTGAAAAAGGACGCCAATCTAGATTGATTAGATAAGTACTCCTACTGCAAGTAGTTTGACGTAGAGATTAAAGATTAGAAGGGAACCGAGAACCAAGTGGTAGATCATTTTTCACGTTTAGAAAATGAGGAAATTTAGAAGAAAGAGAAGGAGATAGAAGATTGCTTCGCAGATGAGAAACAAATAAGTCTCAGCTAGAAAGAACCATGATATACGGATATTGTTAACTAACTGGATTACACTCTAATGCCTGAAGCATACAATTTTCAATAGAGGAGATTGTCCACAAAGAAAAATTTTATTGTTGGGATGACCCATTTTTATACCGATTAGGATCTTATCATATTTTACGGGGATTCGTTCCAAAGTGGGAGTTCATCGCATCCTTGAACAATATCATGAGTCCCCATATAGTGGACACTTTGAGGGATAAAGAACCGCTGCTAAGGTCCTTCAAAGTGGCTACTTCTGGCTTACTCTATTCAAATATGCTCGTGTTTATACGGTGAGCTGTGATCAGTGTCAATGGACTAGTAATATATCAAACAAAAATGAAATGCCACTGACTTTGATTCTAGAATTAGAGTTGTTTGATGTGAGGGCATCGATTTTATGGGTTCCTTCCCTGCCTCTGGTAGACATTAATACATCCTGGTAACAGTTGACTACGTCTCCAAATGGGCGGAGCCCAATTTCTATCCTAAGAATGATGCGGCCACTGTTGCCAAGTTTCCAAAAAAGAACATCTTCTCATGATTCGAGATTCCTTGTGCATTGATCAGTGATGAAGGTAATCATTTTATCAATTTCCTTATTTCTAACTTGCTACTTAAGTTCAATGTGAAACACAACCGCATACCATCCACAGACCAACAGTCAGGCGAAAGTATCCAACAAGGAGATATAATCCATATAGAAGAAGGTGGTCAACACCTCTTAGAAGGATTGGACACAGAGATTGGACAAGGCTTTCTAGGCCTACAGAACCATGTACAAGACACCCATTGACATGTCTTCTTATACGCTAGTCTCTGGAAAGGCATGCCATCTCCTGTTGGAACTAGAGTACAAGGCACAGTGGGCCCTGAATAAGTTAAATCTAGATATAGCAAGTTCAGGAAAGGCTCAAAAACTCTAACTGAACGAATTGGAAGAATGGCGGTGCATCGCATACGAGAATGCAAAGCTCCAAAAGGAATGGATTAAGTAGTGGCATGACAACAAGATTTGTAAAAAAGATTTCGCTGTTGGCCAACGAGTGTTTCTTTTTAACTCTTGTCTTCATCTTTTCACATGTAAGCTTAAGTCAAGGTGGTATGGACCATTCGTTGTGCGTGAAGTTTTCCCCTATGGAGCCATGGAATTGATGAATGAAGATGGCAACAATGTCTTTAAGGTCAATTGACAGCAAGTGAAGCCTTATTACAGAGGCTCTATAGATCATGACAAGGAAACCATTGACCTAGGCGGGCAAGCTTGATCGCCCATGCTAAAGAATCCCTACAATGATTTAACTCCAATCTTTCCAGTGATGTCTTTTTTTACTTTATTATGCTTTCTTGTTTTGATTTATTTTATTTCTGTTGTTTTTGGAATTCTTACTCTTGGCTTCTTGACTTGGATGAATTTGAAATTGAAATCTTGTCTGATGTGATGAAAAATGAATGATGCGTTCATATTATTATGCAATAAGTTAAAATCAATCAACTCTACGCATGGAATGTATAGGGTCTTTATTTATTCAAATTCTAAGGACAATCGAGTGCGTCATTTGACAAAATTTCCTTTCGTCTGATCCATATTTAATGAAATGTCATGACATGACGTCATTGCCTTCGGTGATTGCGTATCCCGGTCTAAGCCTATATAAAGCGCTCGTCTTTTCCATTTCATTCTTTTATCGCCTTTATTTGAACCCTAAGCCCTAAGCCTCTCTGATCTTCTGAGTTCCCAAAACCTCTTTGATCATCCTTTTTTTCCGTTCTTGCCCTAACTCACCGGAATCAGTAGCTTCTTAAAACAAAAATACCCGAGGTCCCGCCTTTGAGGACGCTGGAAGCCTTCCTATGCAACCAAACACCTCTACTCTTTTGGCTTTAACTAAAGGAAGCAACTTACCTTACTGTTAACTGGCAAACTCAAGCCCAACAAAAGATTACTCGACCACCGTTCTCCTGTTGAAAACCCATCATCCGTAAACAAACCCCTTCTCCGACTTTTTCGACCTCATCGCACAACCGTAAGGGACAATGCAAAGAGAGTGTCTCCACCAAAAGTCCTGCACTAGTCACGTCAACGCTTCCCTCTAAAAGTGAACTCAAGAGGAAAGACGACTGGGAAGTGTTTGGCAGTATCTTAAGCACCATCGACAAGAATGGTGGCTTGGTGGTAGTGAGGGTGGTCAACCAGCCAGTAAGGTGAGAAGAGAACTAGGGTGGAGTAGTTGTGGTGCTGCCGCAAGGGTCAGCCCTTGTGGCTAAAGATCCTAAAGGGAAAGTGCCAATAGATCCTAATGATGGACCTATCAAGCTGGTGGTGGAGGAATTGGCCGCGAGGAAGAAAGAAAAAGAAAAAAAGAAAAATAAGGAAAAGGAAAAGAAATTCAAGAAGAAGGAAGAAAAGAAAAAGAGGAAGGAGGAAAAGAGGTTGAAAAGAGAAGAAAGGCATCGACGTAAGATCGATCGTCAAATAGTTGAGGAGCAGTCCACCACCACAAGGGTGGAAAACTGTTGGCGATAAAGTCTACTGAGCCAACATCACAAGATAAAGTTGAGCTCCCATGAGAACGAGTGGTTGCATGTGAGGCCTAACCAAGGGATGAAGAAGACGAGGATGATGTGCATGAGCCTCTCATTGAAATTCAGGAAGAAGAGAAGAAGAAGAAAGGGTTGCTGAGCCCAAGAAAGATGGACAAGTGACCAGTTCTGAGGTCACCACAATTGGGTCTTTTGTGGACCTGGCCCATGTGCGGTTAGCTGAGCGCATCAAGTGGGAAAACGAATAAAAGAAGAAGAAGAGAAAGGCGGAGCTGTTGGAAAAAGCCCACCTGTTTATCGCCTCTGGTGACTTAGCAATGAATTTGCGTCAGGAGGAGGTTCATTGCGACAATACGGCGACAGAAGAAACATTGAGGAAAAAGAAGAAAAAAGATAAACGCATTGAGGCAGTAAGCAAAAAGTTGGTTCAGGAAATGGAAGAGAAGGAAGAAGAAGATAGAAAAGGACGAGAAGAAAGAGACGCGTAGGAAGAAGAAAATTCTGCGTCGAAAAGAGGATAAGAGAATTGAAAAGGCTTAGTGGGAGAAAGAGAAAAAGGAGAAGCAACAAGTTAGACGTATGGCTGATGAGTGCACAAGAGACTTAAAAGCTCAGGTAAAGGGCAAGGAGAAGATGGCAGAGTCATCTCCCAAACAAAAAGCAAAGAAGGGGAAGAAGAAGGAAGGCAACGACATGTTGCTAGAAATGGAGTTCTTTCCAGTGCCATCACCATTACCCAACTACATCACCAGCGTCATCGCAAAGCTGGGATGGGAGAACTTCTTCCAGAGTTCCTCAATTGTTATTCCTAACATCATGCATGCCTTTTACCAGAGTAGCTTGCATGAGGAGAACGAAGTGGTGACTGTGTCTGGTCACCGTGTGCCGTTTAGTGCCAATGACATAAATGAGCATTCAAGTTAAAAGAGAATCCTGATGCACCTGGCAACAGGTTGATAAAGGCATCAAACGTTGAACACATGGATGATGCGCTGAGGATTCTGGCAAAACCTAACTTCGTATGGAAGATCTCCCCAAACGGCATACAAACTTTGGCTTCTGATCGATTGCTTCCAAAAGGGAGGTTGTGGGTTTATCTAGTTAAGAGATAACTGATCCCCATAACGCATGAAAAAATAGTATTAAGGGGTTATCTAATGGTTTCCTACTGCATCATAAGAGGCATCCCTATCAACATTGGATGCCTCATCGCATCGCAAATACAAGGAATGTTCGATAAGCTTAGAAGACAACTCTTCTTTCCTTGGACCATCACAAGCCTTTTCCTGTGCATAGGCTTTGGTGTCGAAGAAGAGCCCTTGGAAAAAGTAAATGAGATTATCACCAATAAGATCTTGCACCGATTGTTAAGAAACTCCCCGCTTTGACCTGAACCTGCCAAAAGCCCCCAAGCGTCCAGCCCTCATTGACTTAAATGACCTTTAACCCCCTCTAGCCAGACACCAAAGGTCCAAAGCCAAAGTCAAGGAAGTGGTCGGAATTAGTTCTGAGTGCCATAATCTTGTAGAATAGTTCTGCACTCCATCGTTGCTACAAACCCTTACGCCCCAAGACCCTTTGCCTCTACTCTCCCCTTTGCCTGACACTTTAAGTTTACTTCCCCCTCCGCCTAATCAACAAGGCCAATCTTCTGCTAAGCAACAAAGGAACTCTCCTTCACTGTAGAAGTCTCCCTTCGCTGACTCTAGAGAAAAATCTCCTTCGTCGCATCTTATGGCGAAATCTGATGACCCACTTGATTTGGGCACTGGCCCATCCAACTAGCACCAACCGAAGTTGGTGAGGATTTGGACATCTTGTCGCACCAATCCTCTCACCGCATTCCCCCACCACCTCCACCTGCTTCAGCCATCAACCTTGAGGAGTTAAAGGACTTCATTCGCACCGAACTCACCTATCAACTATGGCCTCTACGACAGTCCATTAACTCTGTGTAGCGATATGTCTCTATCATGCAGCAATTCCTAACCCTCCAGACTCATCGAAACCATGAGTACTTTAATTTCTTAATGTATTACCTCCATGGTCCCATTATCCCAGTCCATCTCTGCAACCCTCTACATTTTTACGATGATCCTACCCCTGCTTCTGAGCATAGAGATGACGACTCTCCGATGTAGCAGTAAATTTGGGGGTGTTGTTTTAAAAGTTGATTTTCTCTATGTTTTGTTTCCTTTGCTTATATCTATAAATTTTGTAATTCAACGCACTATCTTTATATATAACATGAATTTTATGTTTTTTTGCGCTCATTGTTCTGCTTGTATCTATTCTTGCCTTGTCATTTTTCATGTCTCGTCCTTTTGCAATTCATCTTTATTTTAGATTTTTTTGCGCGTTGATAAATTAGCAACCGTGATGGTACTTATGTACTTCACTAGTTCACTCACTAAGAGTCCCATACTTCTCTCAGCCTTAGTTGCTTCTTCATCGTTTGAAAATCTTAATTTTTATGCACGTAAGCCTCTACTCTATCCTATTTTTCAAAATTTTCAAGTAATGTTGTTTTCATTTTTTTAAGCAATAAGGACCTTGTTGCTCTAAAAAATTTGGGGGTGGGAGAGGTCTGAGCAAATGTGTTTAACTTATACATTTCGATTACATACATCATTTAACTTTTTAAAAAAAAACCCAAAAAAATAATGAACTCCACTATTAGCGTAAGGGAAAAACCCAACCTGATAAGAGTTTAAGTTATGAAAGAAACTGACTCGTAGTTTGATACTTTGCATGACACCTATGCAAGTATGAAAAAATGAAGGTAGGTAACCAGGATCAACACAATGTAAGTAGTATTTAATAAACACAACTCCAATGTCTAGCAAAAAGTAAACTTAGTCAAGATAAGAGTTGAGTTGAACTTGACATCCAACTACTATAGTTGGATGTTTACATGACACCCATAAGGGCAAGCCCAAACGAAGGGCGTAACCAAGTTCAATGCCTCACGATAATTTGAATAAGTAACTGCAAAGTGTTAAAATTGTTTGTCTTTTGAAAATAAACGCATACAAAAGAAAAAGGGGATACGAAAGTATTTGAAATGAGAAAAAGGATTTTTAGCGGAGGTTTTTCGGATTCAAATTAAGAAAATATTTCCTTAAAGAAGTGACCAGGCTCAAGAGAAAAATGTAGTTTGAAAAAGGAGCGCAGGTGAAAAACATTTTGAGAAGCTAGTCAGCGCAACTTTGAGGTGTAGAGTAAGTTTGAATTTCTTTAATATAGGATATGCTTGAGGACAAACATTATTCTAAATTTAGGGGTGTGATAACTTGTAGAAATACAAGTTATCGTAGCCTTTTATTTAGAATAATGAGGGTAGATAAGAAAAATATGTGTTGATTATACTAAGAATTCATGTTAAATAATATATTTGCACGAAAGTACACTAAAAATCCCTATTGACCGCATATCATGAGTTAAATTATGCCAAGGTGTATATTTTACAGTTTATCGCAGGAACTGTCCACATGCATTGAGCTTCCACCTGATGAACAAATAGTTGGTCGCATTCCTTGGGATCTCTGACGTAGTGCCAGCAGATCTTCTGTCATAAACTTCATAATGTTGACCATGATAGCAATGGTAACATTCTCACCTTCCACATCAAAGATGACGATTGATCAGAGCGGGATTCCCAACTATTGTTAGCACATGACTTTGTAAATAAAACCTTGACACCCATGAAGAAAAAAAATTCCAAAGATTCGAGAGTCGAGATTTTACCTGAAAACAGCCTCAGACACGATTCTTGCACCATAAGAAAAGAGTGAACTAGAGAATTTTTTTAGAATTTCCACTTCCAAACTCCACCCCGACTTGTCATCAAAACTTCACCAGAGCAAGAGCTTAAGAGGGCCTTATCCACTCCACACTATCATTCTGTCACCAGCAGCCTCGACATTACACCTGTTGGAAGCAAGACATTGCTTTAAACTTCCCTTCCCTTTACTATCTTCTTGTCTTTTTCTGTTGTATTACATTTGAGACTAAGAGATTATTCACTTTGTAATAAACAAGTCTATTTTTATTTATATATTATCTTGTCTACTTCCATTATCTCCTCTCTCTTTACTGTCACTTTTTTATTCATCATGAGTAGCTAATCTCAATGGGGGTAAGGGGGGAGTTTAATGCTCCTGTTTGCTTAATGTGTGAATATTCAAATACTTGTCTATGATTACTCATTGAGTCAAGTAGCTATAACCAACTTCCCAAGATGATAAGTAGTTGTGGATCTCAATAAGCAAAATAATAAGTGTTTCTAGAGATAGAATTAACCTTATGCTCAATGCATCATCATTCATGCGTCATAAAGATATGACAAATGTGACATTGAGAGGTGTGCGATGAACGAATGTGCGAGCTGTGATTAATCTCGGAACTAAACTTAAGGATGTGGTAATGACTTCCCCCCAACCATGCTTCTCCATACATTTCCTTACACACGTTAAAGTTGCTATCTATATAAGTTTCCCAGAATTAAACTCGAAGATTTCTTTGCCTGTTTAGATAATTTAATCACATGGTTTCTTTAATCGCGTGATTTTTTACTCTACTACAATTATTTTAGTCCTTGTCGCATACATGTTATTCTTGAAACATTCATAGTTACAAATCCCTAAGTTCAACCTCGGCTCACACCGAGAAACTTGTAGGTTAGTTTTACTAGGAAATCTATAAGAAAACTTGTGATCAGTGTATGATTAACAACAACTGGGCGCATAGTAAATTCAACGCATAGTCATTCTAGCATAGTTCATGTTAACCGCATTGAACACAACACTTTCATTCAAAGTTATGCAACGATTCTCACTTCCTTATAGATTCTCGATCATCTTGCATGCATAAATATTCTTTTGAAGTCGTCTAAATGTATTCATTAATTAGTTTAGGGTAAATATCAATTTATACCTTTGAAGTTTAGTGTTTGTATCAATCAATTTATACCTTTGAAGTTTAGTGTTTGTATTAATTTGAACCCTACACTAATAATTGAATCAATTTAAACTTTGAACATTCATAAGTATGTCAATTTTGTACCCCAATCTATAATTATATCAATTTAAATCGTGAAATTTCATAAATATATCAATTTAAACCTTGAACTTTAATAAGTGTATCAATTTAAACCCTCAATTATGTTTTATTTGGATATACTTATAAAAGTTTAGGGTTTAAATTGATATACTTACGAAAGTTTAAGGTCTAAAATGATATATTTTTTTTAAGTTAAAGGTTTTAATTAGTACAATTATTAGTTTGGGTTATAAATTGATACAACTCTCAAGGTTCAGGGTTTAAATTGATACAATTATTAGTTTAGGGTTTAAATTAATACAACCCAAAAGTTTAGAGGTATAAATTGATATTGGTCATTATTTCATACATTTATGTTGAGGACTAGAAAATATACATTGTCGTAATAATAATCCTCACATTCATATCGTGTGCACGATAAGGTTGGCAAAAATCCCTAGGGGTCGAGTCCCCGCCCCGAATCCCCAGTTTTATTGGGGATGACGGTCAAATCGGAGATTATAATTGGGTTCTCGGTCGGGGGTGAGGCAGGATGGGGAGGGTATCCCTACCCCTGTCTCTTATACACATCTAGATGTGTATAAGAGACAGCCCCCGCCCCGTCCCGCCCCGACCCTGTTGCCAACCCTAGTGCATGAGTTGCTAATTCAAGGGGTATAAATTGATATTTGCCCATTGTTTTATATATTTATGTTGAGGACTAGAAAATATACATTATCTAATAATAATCCTCACATTTATATTGTGTGCACAAGTTGCTAATTCTTCAAACATATGAGGTTCTATATCTCGAAGGATATATAGAGTTCTTCAACACATGACTTAGTGCACATCTCTGCAGAAGATAACTCTCAATGCGTGAGTCAATTTTTGTAATCAAGGCATAAAGATCTCCATTATTAACTAGTTAGATAAGGGAAAGATTGTGGCTATATAAGTTAGTAAAACTATTTTGAATGGTGTGAGACTTTTAAAAGCAAAACCTAGAGCGTTTATATCCAAAATGGACAATATCATACCATGGTGGAGATACTTGGAGTGTTGTTGTCCATGTCAAGTGTTATTAAAGGCATATGTTGGGATTTATGCCCTAAAGCCTCGTAATTTATTAGTTTATTAATTTAATTATTAATTATGCAATATTAATTTATCTATTAACCGAAAAAATCCAAGTTTATTGCATGAAGTCTTGAATATATATGTAGTTGACATATGGGTGGAGCATGCTTAAAAAATAACCTAAAGATCTATAGTATATGGATAAGGTTAGTGTCTTATCCTAATGACACAATGGATACAAACCACTTTGTAATATTTACAAATGGTTTAATCCAAACCATTCATGTAGAGACATGTGAGTGAGGGTATCCTATACCTAGTCTGTATAAATCTGGACTGCAAAATATTTAATCTCTCTTTGTAAATCTGTTAATTGATGAGATTAATATTTTATAGGATGATATTGTGACTCAATCCTAAGTGATTTATGAACTCCTGTCTGTGAGGTCAATCCTTTAATTTACATGGGTGAGAGTGGCCTAAGTTGCCGACTCAATAAGCCTACAATTTATGACTAAATGGGGAGTTGGGAACATAACTCCACAAGATGGAATTCGCTCCTTCCCGCATAAGGTAAGTAGATGAGTAGTTCCCTTAAGTGCTAATTTGGGTCTTGAACAAGGGGCTCTACCCTCTCACTGGCCAGGAGAGACTTAGTTTATGGTTGGACTATAAAAAAAATTGTTCATTAGAGAAATTAGTGATACTTAAGGAAAATATGTAATTATAGGAGCAAAGTGAGCATTTGACCCAGCTGTAATTATGGACAACTCATGAAGGATCGACTTGCTTATATGGATCATATCCATGGACATAACTTGTCTTACAGTGCATAAGAGTTCAACTATGGGTCTATAATAGTTTGCCCTGTAGTTAATGAATGAAGATTAATTTAATCGAAGAGATGATGATTATTAGTGGGTAGGGGTAAAATGGATATTTGACCCAACTGAAATTATGGATAACTCATGAAGGATTGACTTGCTTATATTGATCATATCCATGGACATAACTTGTCTTACAGTGCATAAGAGTTCAACTATGAATCTATAATAGTTTATTCATACTTGCTTATATTGAGTATAGGATTTCATCAACTCATTTAGATGATTATTTGAGGCTAGCTTAAAGATTTTTTTCTTTCAAGGAGAGGATTGTTGGGAATACGACTAAAGTCCCATATTGGCTAAATAAAAGAAAGATCGTGGGTATATAAGTGAGAACAATTAGATCATGTGTATAAAAGATAAGAACAACTATCTCCAGTGGTACGAGGTCTTTTGGAGAACCAAAAGTCAAATCACAAAAGTTTATGCTCAAAATGGACAATATCAAACTATTCTAGAGGATTTGGAGAATTGTTATTCTTAGATCAAGTCATACCAAAGGAAATATTTTCCTAACTTATATATCTATGATCTTTCCTTTATCTACCTACGTCAATGAGGGACTTTGATCGCATTCTTAATAATCCTCCTATCAAATAAAGTACCATCGAGCTAGCTTACCTTCAAGCATCATCTATCTATTCCAACTTCTTTTCTACTAACATGACTAAGTCAAGGACATTATTCTGATACTACCTTAATAAGTGTTGGATGTGCTTAAGTTAGTATATAGAGATCCTTCTTCTTACACTCTTATGTAGACATCTATCCTCTTAGGGATTAGGCCCTCATGTGGGCCTAATCCTAATTTAATTATTTTCATTAATTAAATTAATATAAATATTATATTAATTTAATTAATATTTAAGATGTCAATTTACCAATTGAAGGGATTGGAATTCCTCGCAACGAAAGCAATTGAACGCATCAATATCTAAAGTTCGTTTTACAGAATGCACAAAATTCAGAGGGATGGAAACCATGGAAATACATAAACCTACGCATGCTTTCTATAATGCAAATAAAGAGAAAGAGATTAAGAAACACTCATCTTTGAAGACCAATTCTTCACGTTCCTCTTCAATTTAAATTGTCTTCTCCCGATCTCACAAACTCGACATCCACGAACTCAATGAACAGAAATGGACACCACCAAGGGGTCTTCCCCGTTATTCTCAGGGACGAGAATCGTGCAGATGTGTGGCCTTGCACTCAGTCTTGGTGTGAGGGAAGGAGAAGAGAATTGAGAATTTTTTCTTCTCTGTAAAAATTCAGAGAGAAGGAGAAACAGAGAGAGACATAGAGAGAGAAAACTTTCTCTCTCTTCATTTGTTACATGAGAGATGGAGAGATTAAGGGGTGAGGGAGTTATAACTCCCTCCCCTTTATTTTTAATAAATTCAAATTTAAAATTTTGAATTTAATATATATAAGTGCTCTCCCACTATTGAAAAATTCATAAGTTGTCATTTTTTTGTCTTATATAACAATAAAGACTTCAAGTAAGCCTTATCGTAAATGTCAAGTTATCTCATAACTCTCCCACTATCATGAAACCTTATCTGTTTGACAGTTAAAAATTGACGTTCAAATGAAATAAATGGTCAACAACACTTGTTAACTATTACGTAGTCGTACTTGAAATAAATTCATCAACATAGCCTGCACCCTTCAACTTTCCAAATGAACCAATAATTGTCACACAAACACATCATTTTACTTTGAAATGTCCAAAGGAATACTTAGGTATCTTTTGAACATTTGTTTCAGTAAAGGTTTGTTTTGACACAAGTGTCTCAACTTACCCAAACCTGAAATGTCATAAACAAGTTTTATAAAATTTCCATGATCAAACAATGTCTCGCAAATATTTTGGTAGAAATAATGTTAAAAAAATGCGATCTATATAGCATTACCTTAGGAATCAGACATCAGTGTAATTTAAGAACATTGGGACTCAATCAACAAAGAACATAAAATGTACTAAGTCGAACAAGACCATCTTTCTCCTACTACAACATAATTTCATCCAAATTGTACTGAATGCTTCAAGTCGAGATCTCATCTCATCTTTGATAATTAGGCTTAGTACATCAAATAACTGGTACTAATTATGATCAGATCATATAATGTCACAATACGTTTGCCTACGTGATTTAAACTTTAATCTAGTTGCTTTTGAACATTTCAAAGAAAATAAGACCTGATTTACATTAGAACAGGATACATTTATTCATAAATACTCATCAATCACATTAATGGATTATCTATGAAATTAGACTTATGCTTTCTAACAAAAGACCACTTGGGTCAAAGAAAGAAAGTCTCACATTAGCTAGATAACCTTATCTAATAAGATTAATTGACACACATGCATGAGAAGTAAGACTTTTGACAGGTAATAATATTTTAACTATAACTTTTAGAGGATTACCCGTAATTGTCATTTTTAAAAACCAAAGTCATGTATCCTCGGGAGAATATAATTTTTCTTTATTTCCGGATTCATTAATCCTTACACTCTCACAAATGAGTAGTAGATGTGTTAACCTTTTTTTTTTTTTTTTTTTGAAGAGGTATTGTAATTAAAGTGTGGGGTGGGGGAATCGAACATCAAATCACGAGGTTGATAGTATGAACATTATGCCAGTTGAGCTATCTCTTGTTGGTAGATGTGTTAATCTTTAACACACAAAAAATGTGTATATTTAATGTTGAACATATTTTCATAATAGCTTTTGAAAACATGTCTAATTACTAAAACTATTAATACGTTATAAAATATTTTAGTAATTTTTCTTGGAGAAGTTAAATGTCTCTCATGTTGATAAAAGCAACATACTCAGCATAAATAAACATCGTTATGTTTTAATGCACAAAAAATGCATTTAATTAAAGTTGAACATGTTTTCAAAAAGCGACTTTTGAAAGACATGTCTTATCACTAACTATTCATACACTATGAAATATTTAGTAATAAAGCTTGGAGAAATGGAATTTCTCTTATGGTGATAAAAACATTATATTCAGCAAAATTAAATAACATTTTGATGCTTCCCACTACTTTACTTGAGATGAGCATCCTATTGCCAATTAGTAGAACTACTCCACTTAAATAAGTATTCGCCAAAATTTACAATCTAATTGTAATGAAGAAAAATTCTATAGTGAATCATTATTCAGTTATCAAGGCATGAATTTGTATTCTTCACCATGAACTTAGTAAATTAGTTTTACTTATTCTCATTTTTCTTCTTTTTGAGACATTTCCAAAATCACTCAACAACCGAAATCCTAAGCTAATTAGGAAACTTTTTTCTCATTAGCTCTAGTCATTATAATTTTCTTGAAACCCCGATGATACTTAACTTTGTAGATCATTTAGCTTCCCATGACCGCAACATACAATATGTTTGTCATGTTTTTATTTAGACAAATCATATGTTATGTAGATAATTACAATAAGCTATCGCTGCAAAGTTTATTCATGAACACTTCATAAAATGACAACAATTTTTTTGAGAATATTTCCCAAATTAAAAGACAAAATTACACTATTCTTATGTGTTGATGAAAATTTCAATGTAATATATTCATCAAAATCTTTGACTTACATTGTTAATTAAAACTTTTAGAGAAATAGACATAACTTTGAATAATATAAAATATGCTAATTGACTATATGTAATCTATTATCCATTCTAATTCAGCAAAGAAATTTAAAGATGAGCAAAGAAATTTAAAGATGAACCCATGAATTTGAATATAAATCTCATTCATATAAATGCAAAATTTCTATTGCTATGATACTTTAATAAATCAAAATAAAAAGCCAGTATATGACAGTCATGTTGGGATTGGTGTCTTAAATCTCTATTGTATTCCATAGTTTGTGAACATTGTATAAACAAATTGTTATTAATAAAATAATTGTTATTTTATGAGCATACACCCAATCCAATAAACTAAGATCTTAGGTTATTTTATGTAATTTAAACAATTATGTAGAGACATATAGGTGGATCTTGTTTAAATAATAATCTAAACGATCTATAGTATATGGATAAGGCTGGGTACCTTATCCTAGTGACACTACAAATATGGTCTACTTTGTAGATGTTACAAGTGTTGTAAAGTACTACAAATGATCTGATCCCGATCATTCATGTAAAGAATTGTGAGCGGACGTATCCTATACAAAGAATTTGTATAAGACCGAACCACGAAATGACTAGTCTCATTATATAATGTCGTTAATAGTATAGAGACTTGCATCGAGATGACCATAGGTGACATGACCTGAATCCTAAGTGAGTTATGAACTCCTGCTCATGAAGGCGGTCTTTTGATTTATATGGGTGAGAGTGGCCAGTTGGCCAACTCAATATACCTACCATTTTGGGGATTCGTCTAATTGGGGAGCTAGGAACACAGCTACACAAGATGGATTTCACTTCTTCCTTACTGTTGGGCAACGTTGGATAAATTGCTCTCTTAAGGGCTGATTCTGGGGCTTGAACAATATGGTCACACCCTCTCTTGGCCCGAGAGGAGACTTGGTCATAGTGGACTATGACTTATTATTCATTAGATGAATCAGTGGTACTTAAAGAGGTAGATGTAACTACAAAGGCAAAGCGGTAATTTTGGCTTATCTGTACTTACGAACAATTTGTGAAGGGTCATCGCACTATTGATTGGTTATATCCAATGGACACAGAAATATATCTGTCGTGCAAAGAGTGCAGCTATCGGTCTTTAGTGGAATGACCGACAGTTAATGGATGTTGAATAATTTAATTAAATAGTTTAATTAATTATCCAAATTGTCATTGGAGCTTCGATTTACAGGTCCATAATGCCCCCTCTGTAGCTCAACAAGGATTAAATTGAGAAAAATTTTGGATTAATTTGAATTGTATAAATTAATTTAGGAAATTAATTATTTATGATATCATTAATTAAATTAATTATATGTGATATAATTAATATAATGTATTTGATACATTATAATATAAATTCTATTTTGAGAGGAATTAAATATTGAATATGATTCAAATATTAGTTATATGGATGATATTCATATAACTGAATTTAGTATAAATATAATTTAGATTAAATGTCATGTATTGTCGAGAGAAAATAAGGAATGGTCGGCAGTTAATCGATGTTGGGTAATTTAATTAAATAGTTTAATTAATTATCCAAATGTCATTGGAGCTTCAATCTACAGGTTATAATGTCCCATTTGTTAGCTCGGATTAAATTGAGAATTAATTTTGGATTAATTTGAATTGTTCAAATTAATTTAGGGTATTAATTATATGTGATAAATTAATATAATGTATTTGATACATTATAATATAAAATTTATTTTGAGAGAATTAAAATATTTGAATATGATTAAGATATTAGTTATATGAATGAGATTCATATAATTGAATTTAGTATAAATAAGATTTATATAAATGTCATGCATTGTTGAGAAAAATAAAACTGTAGGTTATATTGTATTTGATGTAATATAAAAACTATAGATTATGTATTATATTTGATATAACATATATTGTGTGTGTGTATATATATATATATATAATTAAATTAAATTAAATTTTAATTTAATTAAAGGGAGGGAATTACAACTCCTTCCCCTTAATTATCTCAGACATGCAGGGGGAGTACATGAGAGATACATTTATCTTTTTCCTCTGTGTTTCCAGAGAGTGTTTTTTCTCTTTGGCTTTTCAAAAAGAATAACGTAGAGAAGAAAAAAGTTCTTCTTCCCCTCTCAATCCCTTTCCCTCTTCCAAAAAGTAGTAGAGCCCACATCTTCTAAGAATTATCATTCCCTAAGGAGAATACATGAGGTTCCTTTTTGTTGTGGTGCCTTCGTTATTCAGATCGAGGGAATTAGTGAAGAAGTTGTTCTTCAAGGGTAAGTCATTTTCTTCCATAATTTATGTAATTAACATGTTGTATTATCGTTTAAATGCACAATCTTTTTGTCTCGTTCTGTAATTTGAAATTTTATGAAAACCAAAATTGGGAACGATCCTCACTCCCACTGCAAAACCTTCACTGGTTCCCTTCAAGTCAGTCATTCCTTCACTAGATTGAGATATTTTCAACCAAATGTTACACCAGAATAACTTTATTCTTATAACATCTAGTTACCATATTTTGTTCAAGTAACCATGAACTTACTTAACAATTTCTTGTAAGTGTAACCCTTCATTTTAGATTCTAGAGTTCTGCCCTAATAAACCAATCGTAATGAAAAACCGATTGGGGCAAAGCCTAAAGCAATCCTATCTCTTTATGGAGCTTGGGTAAAATTTCATGCAAACACCATCCGTAGGGGGACACAAACAAAGGTGTCTCGAGACCGAACATGAAAGTTTACTGAAAACTAATGAAGGAGACTGTGGGATGTGTTGGCACACTTCTCTCTCTCACTTACTATAAACACTCTCTCCATTCACCTTGGTATTAACCTATACAAAAATCATCCGTAGGGGGATACAAGCAAAGGTGTCTCAAGGCCGAGCATATATCTCACGGTGAGAACTATTTAGGGAGAAACACGAAAAAGAAATTGAAGTATCATATACATCATTTTCCTAATAAATTTATCTAAGTGAATGTTAACTTGGCCTAAAACAACAATCATATTGGATAGTTTAACAATGTTTATTCTTGTTTATTAAATACTTTAATAACCCTAAATCATTCATTGCATATTTATAATATTATTGTCTAATTCACCTTCTAGATCGGTTCCCAAATAGGGGTGTTTAGTTTCCATCAGCTTAATTACCCCAGTCTTAGACAAAAGCTTCCTTAGACAAAGGTCCCTTATAGACAATTATGCCATAAATTTAATCTTTCATTTACTCCAATTTAATCCTATTAAGAGGGAATTAAAAGATTAATCTTATTTCTAATATTAGAAATAAATATTAACATAGGTCTAGGTGAAATTAATTTTAATATACGTTTGCATGCCACTCTTGATTATAGATTTTAATTCTAATTTCATTTAACTTATAACTATTATAAAGTTTAATGAAACAATTAAAATCCAAGTCATGCATCTAATGACATACACAAAAATATAATAATTATATTTCTAAGGTAATGTCATGCTTCATGCATTTTCATTTTCACTATATAACATAACATTTATATTATCAAATAATGAAAATAAATAACACACCCATCACATAATATAAAACTTATGTTATATATCATACAAATATAACATTTATAATAAAGTATGATGCATGGACATGTTACAATATACTCAATCATATAATACAACTTTTATATTAAATATGATGCATGAGCATGTTTATAATCATGCAACTATATAATATAATTTTTATATAAAAATGATGCATGATTTTATGTTTATCCTGTGTGATTTATACTATATGACATGCAATATGACATATAAATAACTAAAATCTTATTTCATATGTATAATTAAATAAAACAACATTATTGAACCGAAATTGGCATCCTAAACATTAATTAAATTAATATAATACTTATATTAATTTAATTAATGAAAATACAATTAATAATTAATTATTACAAATTAAAAATTAAAAAAAATCTACAAAAGAAATCACTTATGGAAGAACTTGAACCCACAATTTTGGAGGATTCTTGATGACATTGACGCCATCCAAAAGCATTGCAACACTTTGATGAATGAGATTGCCAAGTTTAAGAGTTGTCTTCTCCCGATCTCACAACTCGACATCAGACCTTATTGGCCACACAGCTCCGAATAGGTGGCCCAGGGGTTTTCCAGTTATTGCTCAGAGGGATGAGATCAGTGTAGAGCTGTGGGCTTAGCCACACAATCTTGGGTGTGAGGGAGAAGAAAAAGAATTGAATTTATTTTTCATTCTCTGTATTCATAAAGAAGGAGAACCAAAGAGAGACACAGAGAGCTAATATCTCTCTCTTCATTTGGTTAAAGCAGTGTAGAGAGGGCAGAGATTAAAGAGTGAAGAATATTACTCTTCCTCTTTATTTTTATAAATTCAAATTCAAAATTTTGAATTTAATATATATATATATATATTTTAATTCCATTTAATATATATTTTAAACTATATCTCTATATCACGTATAACATCATAACCCATAGGTTAATATTATATCAAATATACACATAGAATATAGGTTTATTATGCTCTCTTAAATAACCTAAGATATTAATTTGAATATATTATGTTAAATTTTACTATATTTTTAATATGGAATACATTCATATAAATGATAATTGAATCCATATTCAAATCATAACAACCTCTCATAAATAACAAATTTTAATATAATCATATTCCATATTAATTTTAACAGTATCGGTTTCTATAATAAATCATATTCATATAATTATATTTGAATTAATAGTTAAAATATTTATTTCTCGTCAAATAAATCTATATAGTAATTTAGTATTGACAATATTGGTTGATTTATTTTAGGAACAGATTGCTTTATTTATTTATTAATGACGGGGATGGGGTTGTACATGAATTCATGCGTTTGACATGGCTGATAGCGTTGCAGCCCATATGTCCTGAGGTCATGCCGTCGGAATGAAGATGCGTTAGAACTAATATGCCAATGACCATGTGTCTATCACAAGTTTTCTTGCGCTCCGCGGCCAAGTATAACGCAAAACGCAAGTTTCTCGAGTAAATCCGATGGTCAAACACAGGGACTGTCACTCAATAATTCTTGTGAAGCATGCGTTTGAAGGTGAAATGACAAGAAAATAAAAAAAAGTTTAATGGATGTAAACAGACTATTTCCTACTTCTAAACTAAACAGATTGATTAATAGAAGAAATTGTAATGAAGAATAAAGTAGAGACACAACAACCATTTAAACGCATAGTAATGTTTAGCTCTTAAATCGCCCGAGTAATTCCAGCCATTGCACCTAAACGTCGAACACACCTTTCCGTGGTCAGCCGCATGATATATCTCTATAGTGCATGGTTGCGTCGAGCATAAGATTGTGCCTATCTCTAGGAACAATACGAACTTTTCTTTAGTGCGTTCCATCTCTTACCTTCTCAGGAAGTTAGACACGGCTATTTAACTTATAGAAAAACAATGCAACATCCCAAAGACGGGCATTGTTACAGCCTTTCACCAAGCAAAGAGGATTAACTCACTATACTCGCATAACGCACACCTTTCGGTGGGTTACTTCATGCGTCCTATCTCTAGGCTACACGATTAAGCATGCGATTGTCTTTGATAAATAAATGCTGAAGATAAACTATGATAGAAACGAAGATGATGAAGAAGACGGCAATGAAGGAGTTAAGATTTGCATTGATCACAAATTATCTTAATAACTTAAGCTAAAATGTAATACAACATAGAGATTAAAAGAGAAAGGAAGGACTCTGTGTCAAGGCTGCCGGTGGTGCCATGGTTGAATAGTGGAGATGTCTCTCTCGAGCTCTACCTCCGGCGAATGCTCCGATCATCACTCGGTCTGGGTTGTGAAAATGAAGAATTCTCACTGAAAATCTCTTTCAAGCTCTCACTTGTGATCACAAACCTCTACCTCGAGGCATAAATTCGGATGTCTTAAAATGAAGGTTCCAAGGGCTATTTATAGAGTTTGACGCTGACAACTATAATGATGACGGTATGGCTCACTGCTACTTTTTTCGCGGTATGAGCATTGTCACATCGCCTTATCTTGTTGATACTCCCAAGTTATGCGTCTGAGCTTAATTTAGCTGAAGCAACGCGTTCTACCCATCTTGCGATCTTCTATTACGGCTATCACTCTGTGGCTGCAATCTCCATTTGGTCACCGCAATTCCCATGCGTTAGACGCATGTGATTACCGTCTGTGATTGCTTAGCTCATGAGTTTGTCTTTGCGATCGCCTAGCTTCAGCGCATGCATTTATCTGCAATAGCTTATTTCAAACGTATGCGTTTGATTCCTACGAAAGCTACAGAAATAGACACCTTGGCATGGATAACGCATAATATTAGGGTCAGTGAGAATTTAGGTGTTAATTGACGCAAAACTCAATTTTTCGCAAATTTTAAGTATTATCACCGCATTTTCTACTTATTAGCCCTCTGATTCTAAATAAAAGGCTTATAATAACTGGCATTTCTGTCAGTTATCACATATTCACATTAAATTATAACATATAGTTTTTATATGAATCATATTCATATAATTAATATTTGAGTCATATTCAAGTATTTATTTCTCTCATAAAATTATATAAATTTAATATGAATCATATTCACATTAAATTTCAACATATAGTTTTTATATGAATCATATTCATATAATCAATATTTGAATCATATTCAAATATTTATTTCTCTCATTAAAAAATGTATTGACATACATTATATTATATAATGTATCAATATATATAATTTAACTGTATCTTATACAATTAATTCCATTTAATTAATTTGAACATTTCAAATCACATCAAAATTAATTTGATTCTCATCAATCTTTATTGAGCTAATGAGAAGACGTTATGCACCTATAGATTAAAATTTCAATGATACGAGATTAATTGATTAAACTCTTTTAATCAAATAGTTTAATCAAATTAATCAACATTCATTAACTGTCAATCACTCTACTAAGACCGACAACTAAACTTTTCGCACTATAGATATATTTATGTGTCCATTGGATGTAACTAATCAACAGTGTGTTGACTCTTCACAAATTGCTCGTAAGTATAGCTGGATCAAATTACCGTTTTATCCCTGTAGTTACATCTAACTTCTTGAGTACCATTATTCCCTCTAATGAACAATTAATCATAGTCCAACTATGAACAAACCCCTCTCGGGTCAGGAGAGGGTGAGGTGCCTCATTGTTCAAGCCCCAAAATCAACCTTTAAGGAAGTAATTTATCTTCTTATCCTAACTATAGAGAAAGAGTGAATTTATTCTTGTGTAGTTGTGTTTCTAGCTTCCCAATCAGATGAATCTCCAAAATGGTAGACTTATTGAGTCGACGAATCTGGCCACTCTCACCCATACAAATCAAATGATCGCCTTTATAGGTAAAAGTTCACAACTCACTCAACATTAAGGTCAAGTTACCTATAGTCATCCTGGTGAAATGTAAATCTCTTCTACAGAGAGACTTAACATTTTGTGGTATGATCTTTATATAAACTCTTTTGTATAAGATACCTTCGTTCACATGCCTCCACAAGAATGATCAAGATCGGATCATTTGTAGTACTTTACAATAATTACAACAACTACAAAGCGGGTCGTATCGGTAGTATTACTAGGATAAGACACCCAATCTTATTCATATACTACAGACCATTTAGGTTATTACTTAAACATGATCCACTTATATGTCTCAACATACATGTTTAAGTTACATCAGATAACCTTGGATCTTAGGTTTAATGGATCATTGTACAAGTAATATAAGATTAATCAACAATTAATTCAACTAACATAAAACTACGAGGCTTTAGGGCATACACCCCAACAATTGATTGGGGCAACTCTCAGCAATAAGGATAACAACACTCCAAACATCTCTACAATGATATGATTTTGTCCATTCTAGACATAAACTCTCATTGATTTGTTTTTAGTTTCACCCAAAAAGTTTCATATCAATGGAGATAGCTGTCATAACTTATATAAACATGATATTCTCTTTATCTAGTTAATATAGGACCTTGATCGCATTTCCCGTATATTTGTTGTCTTCCCTCCCTATACCAATGATCTATAATTCCATTAATTTTTAAGGTAAGGTTGACACTCTCATGGCCATATTAATTGTCCAATCAATCAATGCATCAAGTTAGCATTTAAGTACTCTGTCTGAATCAATGATTTTCTTTTTTGGGTGTTATGCTATGTGAATATCACATAAATAGGGAAACTACCATTACAATTTATAAATTAAACAAGATGTCCTCTGTTTCAATATTGATGTTACTCGTGTAGCGCCTCAAGACCCAGCAAACATCATTGTGTGGAACAAATTCCTCGAGATCCTAACAAACATTATTATCAAGACTTTAAGGAGCATGTGTACCTCAAGACCCGTCAAGCATTATTTTGTGGAACAAATAAAAATCGAAACTTTATTAAGCGAGTGTGTGCGCACGCGTGCATGGAACTTGACCATTGAATGAAAATTTGAAAGAATGCAAATGATAGAAAATTCAAATACCATTACTTTAACATATTGAAATCAAATTTTAAAAAACTTAAGATTTTGTTTGATAATCATTTGATTTTTTGTTTTTTATTTTTGAAAATTAAGTTTATAGACACTACTTTTCCCTCTAAATTTATTCATTTATCATCTTTTTTTTACCAATGGTTTAAAAAACTAAGTCAAATTTTGAAAACTAAAAAAATAACTTTTAAAAACTTGTTTTTGTTTTTGGAAATTAGCCAAGAATTCAACCATTGTGTTGAAGAAATATACAAATCATGGTAAGAAATAGGGAGGAAATAAGTTTGATTTTCAAAAACCAAAAACCAAAAATGAAATGGTTATCAAACAGATCTAAATAATTAATTGAAAATTCTAAGAGTTAAGGAAATAAGAGGAGAAAAAAAATCAATTTATACTTTTAAAATGTGTATGTGGATTCATTTAAAAACCAAAAATATATATATATATATATTATATATATTATATATATATATAATATTATATATATATATTATATATAATATATATATATTTATATATATATATATATATATATATCAATTGTATTAATTAAGTTAATGAATTATCAATTTATTTGGGTTGGATTATTAATTTATTTGGGTTTATTGAGTTCAAAGAAATGAAACTTTTATAGGTTGGGTTGGTTCATGGGTTCACTAATATAATCAAAATTATTTATACATATATTTATTTTAAATTTATATTTTTTTAGCACTTATAACACAATTATTTATACATATATTGATTTTAAATTTATTTAATTCCAATATTTTTTTTTAATAATGATACTTCAACAACTCTCAAAATTAATTTTTTTGCACTTTAGAAAGAAAATTTTCACTATATAAATTGAAATTGAGTGGTTAATCTTATTCAATATATGAAAATAATTAAATTATATTTTTACATATTTACTATGTTTTGCTTCTTTTTAGAACAAAATTTTAAATAAATGACCCGATTAACCCTAACAAATCCATTAACTCGAACAAATCCAACCCAAATATTTCATTGTTGGGTTGGGTTCATTTTTTAACAAGGGTTATTTGGATTGAAAAAATTTACAATCTAAACATGAATACCCCTAGTTGATAATATTTTCAAACAAGAATAATTTTATTTGAATAATGATAGACATATCAATCAAAATTTGAGGATTTAATTTCAATTTAAATCAAATAACATTAACATTTTATAAAGAAAAATTTTCATACATAGAAAAAATATCAAACTATTTACAGAAATAACAAAAAAATATTGATAGGCCTCTATCAGCGTCTATCATACAATATCAATGATAGACTTCTATCAATTTCTATCACCGATGATAGACTTTTATCAGTCTCTATCAGTTTATATAAAAAAAAAAAAAGACTAAATTTTGCTATTTTATGTAAATAGTTTTCTTTATTTTTTTTTTAAAAAAAAATTTGAAAATATAATCCCTTTTGTAAAAGTCAAATTTCCTTAATTCTGTTAGCCAATTAAAGTGTCATATTTAGGCTACAAGTCATGTCTAGAGCAGGGGGACGTGCGGACGAAAACTCGACCATTGAAAGATTAAAATTTGAAATAATAAAAGCATTAGGGACTAAATTAGAATTAGATGTTTGAGACTTTAATCTTCTGGTCGGATTATATACATATTTCAACTTGAGTTTAACTATGTTGGTATTGATATAATAATATCTAAATATTAAAAATTAATTAATATGCTCAAAGTATGTTTGATTTAATTTTTGAAGTGTTTAATTTTAAGAAAAAAAATTTATTGGTTTGAGAGATATATTTGAAATCAACTTTTAGAAAAAAGGGAAATTAACTTCTTTTAGAATATTTATAACTTTTAGGAAAAAGGGTTTTTAGTGGTTAATCTCAATCTCTAGTTTGTATAATACATAAAATTATCAAAATACCATCACTAATGTTGTACTTCACTTCTACCATGGTTGTTGTCGGGCTACCATTTCCCTCTGTTAGTCACCTTTGGCGTTCAACTCCGACCATCACCTCCAACAACTAACTTTGGCAACTACCTTCGATAACCAAATTACCGACCTACTCTATTAACCAACTATGGCAATTATTGCCAATGACTAACACTAGTGTCCAAGTCGATTTATCACAATACTAAAGAAAAAAACTCAACCATTGAAAGCATTTTTAAATGCAAATATGAAATTATTAGTTCATAATATTTAGGGTTGCTTTTAAATATAGGAAAATGAGTCAACTCATTTACAAATTAAATATAATAAAAATGTTACTGTCTATTAGTGATAGACACCGATAGATGTTTATTGGTGTCTTGTCACTTATAGACCATGATATTTTGTTATATTTGAAAATATTTTAAGCAGTTTTTCCATTAAAAACAGTTACCCTGATATTTATTTATCGTTTTTTTCTAGTAATTTGACATCAATAGAAATACTTTGACTATATGACAAACCAAACAAACTTGTATATAAAACACTTTTGAAAAAAATGACAAAACACATGGGTGTTTTTTTTATTCTAAATAGTTTTTATAAAAAAAATGTTTAAACAAAAATGATTTTATGAAGAAAAAAAAAAACATTGTTTTCCTCTTAGACAATCAAATAGGTCCTTGGCTAATGACTTTAATTTTTTATTATTATTATTATATATTGTTCAGGTCCTTTTCCTTTAGTACAACAATTGAGGATATGGAATCGAACTTTTAACCTCCAGGAAAAAAATATCATGTCAATTACCGTTAATTATCGTTGTCACTCTAATATTATCTCAGATCCTTAGCTAACTAGAATTAGGGTGTGTTTGGAATACATTTTCAAGTATTTAATTTAAAAAATAAGTCATTTTAGAAAAAATTGGAGTGTTTGACAATCACTCAAAATAGCTTTTGAAGTTTATTTTAAACTATTTTGATAAAAAGTGTTTAAATAAAAATGAGTTTTTGAAAAACATTTTTTTCTGAATTCAAACGATCCCAAATTACTTAAAGCCTGTTTAGGCCCATAGCCCACTCCATGTTTTGGGTTCTAACTATTTTTAGTTGGAGCTCCAATATTATCTTCAAAATTAACCCTAAGGAACGTTGTTTCCAATCCCACGATTTCTGTCGTTTCACAATTTACAACATCTCCTCTCTTCTCCCTCGTCTCTTCTGTCACCTTTCTTGTCCGATCAAATGAAATGAATGATGTTCTTCATTCTCTCTTTATTTCTCTATCTTCAGATCTGGTTTCGGTGTCGTCTTTAGATCTAGTTTCGCGTTTTTTCATCTTCGTCAATTCCATACCGTCGAAACCAGATCTGGATCCTTAGATCTATAAATCTAGCCATTCCTAAATCTATAGATTTACATTTATGGTGGTACTCTTCTTGCATGTTTTTCTTTGGATCCTTCACAAATCTATAGATCTACATATTTGGATTCGTGTCTCTTCCCCTTGCCGCTTGAAACGATCTCTCTCTCGTCGGTCCAAACCTTTAATTCCATTTTCTACTTTATTCGATCTTCTTACTCGTTGAAAAATGCCCTAATTTATTTGGTTGAGGACGATTGTGCTTGGTGGTGGTGGAGGTTATTGTTTGGAGCGTGGTAGGTGTGAAGGACGAGTTTTGAAACTTGATAGGAGGGAGGTTGAAGGTAATCTTCTTTTTCCTTTTCCTAGCCAATGACGAGGTCCATTTTTTTCAATTTTAGTTCAAAATTTTGTAAATTATGCTCTATGTTTGTCCACATTGTCCATTATTTCATTTCATGTTTATTGTTTTGCTCCAAATTGGTTTGCTTGGAAATTATGCTCTAAATTTCATTTCATGTTCATTGTTTTTCTATTATCATCTCAATTTGTTCATTTTTTGTCCATTTTCTAAATTATAAAAAATTGGAGAAACATGCGTTTTGGGCTGCTGGGTATTTTTGGGTTGATTCTATAGGGTATTTGTTGGATTTTGGTAATTTTGATTAGGTTATTTGATGAATTTAATGAATTTTAGTAATTTTTAATTAGGTTATTTTCACTGTGTTGTCTATAGTGTATCTAATGAATTAAGGTAATTTTGATTAGGTTATTTTCATTATATTGATGAAGAATGATGAATTTTCTCTGTGCAGTGTCAAATGTTTGTCCATTTTGGTCATTGCCTGTCAATTTTTTGTCACTTTTGGCCTCTATTTGTCCATTGGTTGGCCATTTCCGTAAATTTTGGTATCTGTTTGTCCATTGTTTTGTTCATTTCTATTTCTGTTTGTCCATTGCTTGTCCATTTTGTAACTATTGACCTCTGTTTGACCATTGTTTATTGTATATTGATTGACAGTAGTTGTTAGGTACTATTTACTGTATTCATCATTAGCATATCCCCTGTTATTAGGTTAGTTGTGATGGAATGAACACATCCGCAACGGAAGGAAAAACAGATCTAAAGTACTCTAATTAGATTAATTTCAAAGAATAAGCATGCAAGTAAAATTAGAATAAAATGATAGAAAAAATACAATCTTTGTAGTCTCAAGTTTTCTTCAAATCAGTTCCAATCTCCTCACGAACGGTGCATAGACCACCACGAGAGTCTTTCTGACTATTCTCCAGCCTTAGAACAAGATGGTGGGATCCGGTGAGTGGCTAATTTGGAGAGGAAAAAGCTAAGTATTTGAGAGAAAATAAGGGTTGGGATTATCAAATAATCTCATAAAATCCCACCTGGCCAAGAAGATTAAAATTCATTAAACTCTTCCTTTTAAAGACCATTTCATGTAAAACATGCAACTTTGAGTTTGATGAGAATTTGATAATAAAAAATCCACCAACTCAAAGTGTGATTAGTGGGGCAAGTGTCTTCAATTGGAGACAACACTTAGCAATGCAAATGTTGGTATTTCTCACTCACGATTGTTGGATCTTTCTACTAACTTAGTCAAAGGTTAAAGTTTGACTCTCAAAGTTTGACTTTCATTGCATTTTTTATCTAGTCAACAATTTTGACTTTTAATGCAATTTTGACCAATTTCATTTAATTTCAAAATTAATTCTACTAATTAATTTTAAAATTAAATTAATATTAAATATTTAATTAATTGAATTTAATATTAATTCCAACATTAATCCCATTTAATATGAATCCCTATTCATAAATTAAATTAATATTAAATATTTAATTAATTGAATTTAATATTAATTCCAACATTAATCCCATTTAATATGAATCCCTATTCATAATCTTGATATTTAAATCTTATTTAAATATCTCTCATTTCTCTCTCTTTATGTTTAATTCATAATTAAATATTAAGTTAAATATATAGTATATATTTACGCTTTGCTCCAAAAATTGAATTTGAACACTTCAAATTCGTTCGTCAGACTGTTCTAAGGTTTAGTCTGATATGAGCTAGTAGGGATCTCATGGACTTAGAGATCATGGGCTCCAATGATCCAAGATAGGGATCTCATGGACCTAGAGATCATGGGCTCCAATGATCCAAGATTAACCGGCTAAACTTAACCTAATTAACCACCATTCGTTAATTACCGGATCACTCCACTAAAGCCCAGTAGTTGCACTCCTCTCACTGTAGATATATAATGTTCACTCGATATAACCACGATTAGTAAGTCAACCCTTCACAGGTTGTTCGTAATAACGGTTGGGCCAAAAATTGTTCTACCCTCGAGATTACATCTTGCTCTTTAAGTCCCATTGATCCTCTAATGAACAATTGGTTTGTGATCTAATCACTAAACCGAGTCCCTCTCGGGCCAATGAGAGGGTGGGATCCCTTATTCAAGACCCGGAGTCAACGCTCAAGGGAACAACCTCTCTAATATTCCTAAAAACGGGTAGGAGTAAATTCCGCCTTGTACCCTATGTCCTCAACTATCTACCCATCTTACCCTTGAAATGAGAGGCTTATTAAGTCGGCGCTGTTGAGCCAACCCTCACCCATGAAAATCTAAGGATAATCTTGAATAAATAGGAGTTCATAGTTAGCTTAGGATTAAGGTCAAGTAACCTAGATCATCGCTTTGAAATAATCATTCTTAAACAGTAAACAACGTTATAAAGTAAGAATGACTTATTGCTTGGTCCGATCTTATGCGAACTCATTGAATAGGATGCCCTCGCTCCTCATGTCAATAAATGAACGAATCAGGATCACTTCGTTTGTAGCACTCTACAATAAATTATAACAATTACAGAGTGGGCCGCATCTGATGGTGTTACCAAAATAAGGCACTTAACCTTTTTCATATACTATAGACCGTTTTGGCTATTTACGGAACTTGATCCACTCTTATGTTTCCACATAAAATTCAAGTATTCATATAATAGTCATGGATATTTAGTTTAGTGGATTTAGGTTCTTTCTAAAACGAAATGAGCAATTCATACATTCGATAATAATTTTATTGAATAAAACCTCAATAACATATTTATTAAGAATAAAATAAGTTTATTGTTTACAAACCACGAGTTTTAAAACATAAAACCCAACAGTTTGATTGTATATTGATTGACAGTAGTTGTTAGGTATTGTTTATTGTATTCATCATTGTCATATACCTTTTTTAGGATGATTTATTATATATTGATTGACAATGGTTGTTAGTTATTATCTATTAGGTAGGTTTTTGTCAAAATCATTGACTTTTATTTATATATGGATCTCACTTAAAAAATTTCATGGGTCAATAGATCACACAACTTTATATATGTGTGTCTCACTTTACTTCAACTTTAGGCCAAACCCATTCCATCTATTTGCTTAATGCAATTGGTATGTCATTTCTCTTGTCTCCAATATTTTCTTATCCCGTGTTTTATTTCAAAATACTATGAACTTCTTTGCATCTTTGGGTTTCTATCGTCTCTATTGTTTGTCTTTAATTTTCAATTCTTCTTCCTTGAATCAAATAATTTACTATTGTTTGTCTCTGATTTATGGTTGTTCTATCTACATTGCTGACTTCTCATTTACCATTATTCATGATATTATCTGAAGTTCAAGTTTCAATGAATGAATTTTATAACTCTAAGGCTGGATCCTATTCCATTCATTTTTTTGCACTTTATGATTATGGTTTCACTTGCCTCAAACTATAAGGACAAACACACTCCATCTACTTCATAAATGTAAATGGTATGTCTTCTTCCTCTTTATCCAACATTTTTTTTTATCATGGGTGTTGACTAGTGCCCCCTGTTTTAACTTCTTTTGTATAATACTAATGTTCTTTATTGTAATTTATTTTAGGGTTGGTCTTGTTATGAATCAACCACATCAAATACTATTTACCAACTTTCTCTTGCCAAGGTGATAACTATATGTTATTACTATGGTTTATGTAATTCTTTTTGGGGTTTAGGTTACACTTTTTTTTCTTTATCTTACTTATATTTGTTGTTAATCATTACTTTTTGTGTGCTCTTGTCAGGGTGATCTATTAGCATACTCATGCATTGCGTGAGGTTCGTTAACATGAATCTATAGTAATTTGGACGACTATTAATGTATTCTTAATTATAGCTATTTGTATGATGAAAATAGTAATATATGTTTATTTCGTATTTATAGCTGTTTGGATGAATTTATAGTTGGATGATAGTCTTATAAATCTTATTTATGTTTAAATGAATAATATTACTTTATACTTCTTGTTATGTTTGGATGATTGACAATAATAATATTTTTTAAAAAACAATATAAAAATCATATTTTTGTATTATTTACTATCAAAGGATAACATGACAAAAAGAAGATAAAAAAGATTGACATGAAAAAAAGAAAAAGAAAAAACCGTTTTTTATGGATAAAAATAAGTTTTTAAGTATAAAAAAACAGTTATGTTAACATGAAAAAAAGAAAAAAAAAGGATAATCAGTGTTGTTTAATTCGCTTCTAGAATAACATGAAAAAAATAAGATAAAGAAACAGTTTTTTAAGAAAAGAGTCCTAATCAACAGCGTAAGAAAAAAAAAAAAAGAAAGAAAAATTTGCTATGGACAAAAATCAAATTTTTAAGTCTCATAAAAAAAAAAAAAAAAACAATGTTGTTAACATTAAAAATAAAAAAGGATAACCAATGTTGTTTAATTCACTTCTAGAATAACATGATAAAAAAACAGTTTTTAGGAAAACAACCCCAATCAATAATGTAAAAAAATAGTTTGTTACGGACAAAAAACGACGTTAAGAATCAGTTTTTAAAGTCTAAAAAAACTTTAGAAAATCAGTTTGCTGGACTCAAAAGAACATAAAAACAGAGACTTGAAAAACAATTTGTTTCATACGACATTAAAAAAGAAAATAAAAAGAATAAGTTCTTAAGAAAATAGTCCTAATGGTCAATTGTTGTTGAAACTACTTGTTTAGGGTAAACCATAGGAACTACTTCTGAAAAAAATCTATATTTTTTTTCAAAAAAGCCAGACTCTATTCTCATTTTTGCTTGACTTTTCCTCTTTTCGATCTTTTTCTCCATTCACTCACACATATCCGATCCACAACAAAATCGAATGAAACTTGGTGAAAATAGTTTGCTACGGAAAAAAAACTTGAAAACCCAGTTTTTTAAGTCTTATAGAAAAACTCAAAAAATAAGTTTGCTGAACTCAAAAGAACATACAAACATGCACTTGAAAAATAATGTTATTTAACATGACATTAAAAAATAACAAACAGTTTGATATGAAATAAAAAAAAAAACTTAAAAAATCAGTTTCATAAGTCTCACTTGTTTACTATGAAATAAAAAAAAAAAATTAAAAATCAGTTTGATGGACTTAAATTAGAACATAAAAACAGAGACTTAAAAGAACAATGTTGTTTAATGTGATTAAAAAAGAACCCAAAAAAGTCATTTCTGGATTTGTTTTAAGAAAATATACTACCAATTGATAGTGTATTTATTTTTAAAATAACGTAAAAAGAAGAACCTAAAAATCGATATTGTAATTATTTTATGATCTAAAAATGATTGGTTCCAATATTTTGAGTACACAATGGATCCAATAAAACTAGTTACGATACTAACCACGTTCATAAGTTCATAACCACAGTTACTTTGCGGGCCCGGCCCTTATTTTGAGTGCACAATGTGTTTATTCTATTACTAAACTGTAATTTATCTATTTTGATGAGGAAACAAAACTATAATTTAGCAAGACCAGAAAACAAGTGACACGTGGGAAAGATAACAGTCAACTAAGCAAACAAAAAAAAGAAAAAAAAGAAAAAAGAAAAATCAGGCAAGCTACATCCTTTACTTAGTTTCTAGTCTAGTATAATAAAATTTAATAATAACAATTAAATCTAGATAAATGAGTATTTATAAACTTAATTTTTAAAAAAATAAAATATTATGAAATTATGTCTTAATTTTCAAATTTTAATTTAGATTTAAATGAATTTGATAACAAAATGAAACTTATAAGAGGAATAATATTTATATACTTAATTTTTATAAATTCAATAGTTAACAAGTATGAAAACAATATATACTTCTAAAGATTTGTAAAAATGTAGCCATTGGTTGATGTATCTTTTGATAAAAGAAATGATCACATAATTGAATCTGTCCTACATATCGTTGAATAAAAATTTTACTAAATTTTGGTGATCGTAATCAATTCTATAATAAAAATAGTTCAAACACAATTTAATAAATAAAATATTAGACAAAATGAACTTTTAGTCCTTGATTTAACATTAAATTAATTTAATGTTGACGTGTTAATTATAGTTTATGATATATTTATTATTTTTTATTATCTAAAAATAAGTTAGAAAATAATGATATCATTTGCCTTACATTTTTTATTGTTTTTCCAAGGACTAAAATACAAACGTTGATATTGATACCAAAGTTTCAATTTTACAAATATATTGATATCGGCATAAATTTTGTAAGTCAACAAATTTATAAAATTTATTTAGATTGATATTTAATTTGTTTTACTCTCCAACTAACTTAAGTATATTATTATAAATATTTTTATTCATATTAAATTAAATAGATGGCATTTTTGTTTATGTTTTACGAACATCGGTGAAAAATATAAGAGATATTAATGAATATTTAATATTGATATCAAATTTTTCAATTTAAGAATATATCAACATGTTGAAGAATATTTTCGCCCTATGTTTTTTTTTCCTCATATGTATATTAGGATAAGGATTTGTGAGTAGATGCAAACATCTCCAAATATTTTCTTTTAACCTCCTGTAGAGTAAGTATTTAATATTGAGGGCTCTCATGGACCCAAGTTAAACTGTGTACAATGACTTGAATTTCTTTTTGTTAGGTTTTCATATTTACACCAAGAATCTAAATTTTTTTGCCAAAGTTTGTAACTATACCACCACAAAGGTCTTGGAGCTGGACATTTTTAGTAAAACTATGTATTGTCGTGAAAATGACTTGGAACTATAAATCGCAAAAGTTTAAGTTTATTGGATTAATGAGATCCAAGTCATTTTGGTAAAATTAGTTGGATCAATGATAGCCTCGATATTAAATACTCGCTCTAGAGATGTTAAAGGAAAATGTTGAGAGTTTTCTTACCTCTATTCACCATTTTTAGTAAGGGTGTTCACATTCAACCGAAAACTTTAGTTTTGGATATATACTAAATCAAATTAGACCATTTGTTTGGTCCAAATTGAATCGAATCCAATTACAAATATTATTTGGATCAATTTTTTAGTATATATATATATATATACTGTTTGATTCGATATAAATAGTTCGATTTAGTTCAATTATAATGAGGTCAAAGATGATTTAAAATCATTTTGTAGATATTGAACTATTTAAAGTATCTATTTTGAGATTTATTTAGAGACAAAAATTATATTTGTCTTAAAATATTTATGGGTAATAATCAAGTGCAACTTTATACTTCTCTTTATATAGTAAAAACAAAATAAACAAAGTTGAAATATGATCCCTTTTATTATTGTTATATGGGCTATAAAAGAGATGAGTGCAATTTAGAATACACCAAAGTTTTTTTTTTTTTTTTTTTTTTTAATATTTATTAAGTTGTCTCCACTCATGGGTAAAAAAACAAAGAAAAAACAAAAAGAAAAGAGAAGAAATCTAACATATGGTCGTATCAGCACCGTACGTCAGAAGCCTAACAGTAGAAATATACGGTGGGAAAACTCTCTCCTAATATTCGAACAACTTTATCCTACGCTTCAGCTTTTTAAAGAAAAAAGGCCACGTAGCGGTTTCACAAAGCCACGTCAGCCAAAAAGTCATACTCCCCATTCTCAACCCGCACGTGACCGGTAGCTTCCGGTTATAATCGTCGCCACGTGTTCAAGGGGCCCACAAAATACAGCTGGACGGGACGCTTTTACGCACTCAAGCCTCAGCTTAGAACTTGTGGACGAGAATTGGAGGACCAAATAACAAATTTCAAAATAATAACAATAATAAAAAGAAACCCAAAAAAAATAGGAAAAAGCGCATCGGTGGGCTTTATCACTCACACCCACTAATTTTCTGCCACTTGTCATAATCCAATGCAACGACCTTTCTCTATTACCTTCTTCACTTGTTTTTAGCCTCAAAAATAAAAACTCCCTCGTTTTTATTTTTTATTTTTTTATTTCTTTTTTATTTTTAAATCGAGGCAAAATCCAGAAGGAATTATAGTGGCTGAGATTGCTCCGACGCCCAGAACTGTAACTTCCGGTGCGTTAGGTCTCATACAGAAGAAAAAGGAAAGAAACAAATTAGAAAAAAGAAAAGAAAAGAAAAGAAAAGAAACGAAAGAAAGAACAGAGAAGAAAATACTCTGTGCTACTACTACTCTTCAAAAATTTGATTTTTCATCTTCAGATTCTTCTTTCTTTTTCGTTCAATTCACGTTCTTAATTGCCGGAAACCATGAGTTTTCTGTTGAGTTTCTAGTGATTTCACTCTCATGCATGATCGGAGTAGCTACTGTTCCTTTCCGAATTACCTCCAATCATGACTGTCTTCGAAGGTACTGTTCTTTCTCTCTCTCTCTCTCTCTAGGGCTTGTTCTTAATTCTTACTCTCAGTCTGGTTGCCGAGAAAATTTTTAGAAACGGATAGAGTTCTTAATTTGTGGAGTTTTGTTTTTGTAGATTGGATATGGTGCTGCTTAAGTTAGTTGTTTTTGTTTTTGTTTTTGTTTTTTGTTTTTAATTATTCGATTTCTAATGTTTTCTCGGCAGCTAAATGGATAGTTAACTTGACTTTACCAGATCAGTATTGTAAAGATGCATTACTTTGAGGTGGAGAAAGGAGTTTGTTGATTACTGATTAGAATTTTCTCTCTTTTTCTACATTCTAAGGTTTTGGCGTCTTCCAGTTCGTTTTGGTGAGGATTCTGAATAAGGAATTTTCATTTTAAGTTCTTTTTCGGCGAAGTATCTCTATCTTGTAATTGCGGTGGCTTCTGAAAATATTTTATTTGAAGTTCCATTTTGATGTTTCCTAAAATATTAATTTTTTTTTTTTTTTTTTCATACAAGTCTCCTGATGCAGTTAAATACGAAACTCTTAATTTTGTTTACATGAAAAAGAGACGGATCGCTACCGATTGCTGTCGCTTTTTTTCTGTCTTGCAGTAGCATCTAGGAGCCAGGTAACAAAAGCAACAACGGCTTCACCATTTAGAAATTTTTATATCCCTAACAATGAAAGGAGGTTTTCGTTTTACCCGTTGCTCGTTAGAGAGGATTTGAAGCAGCGGTAGCTGCTCAGGTCCGTTGATGGATCCCAACTCCTCAGGAGAAGACTTGGTTTTTAAGGTGATAATCCATTCCCCTTCCTCACAAAAAGGGAGGAAAAGGAAATTGAAAACTGTTTATAACTAAGGTCTGAATATGATAGACCAGGAAGCCATATACTATTACAAAGCAACGAGAGCGCTGGACGGAGGAGGAGCACAATAGATTTCTAGAGGCGCTGAAGCTCTATGGGCGAGCATGGCAGAGAATTGAAGGTTGTATTTTGATCAAATGTTAGCATTCCTTTTTAACTTTTGTTCATTTCTTAGCTTGTAACCTTGGTTGGATGAATTATATACTGTGTGATATATGATGCAAAATTTAATCATCATGCAGATTATTAATCAAAATTGCGTAATTAAAAATTTTATGATCTGTAATATTTTTGAACAAGAGACAACTTTTCATTGAAAAGATGAAAAGAGATTATTTCTCAAAGAATATAAACTCCAAAAGAAGTAGACAAGAAGAAGAAATAAAGAGAAGTACCAAAAAAACCGCTGCCCTAAACCAAAATGATAAACTTAAAAACGTAATAAAGAACTAATACGTAAAAATGAATCAAGAAAATTAATGTTGAGCCATTCATAGAAGGTGGAGTAGACTTCTGAAAGCTTCATTATATATTGGTGAAGAATCTCAGTCATATTGTTGAGCTAATTTGATCTGGATCCTTTAACGGCTGCCATCAAGTTTATATTGTCCCTTAAAAAGGTACCTCATTCTTTGTTGCGTGTCTGTTTATGCAGAACATATTGGAACCAAAACTGCAGTCCAGATACGAAGTCATGCGCAAAAGTTCTTTTCAAAGGTCAATGGGTACCCTTCTCTACTTATTCTTAGTTTTCAGTTTTGCTTCTTGGTTTGTCAATCTGATTTCAATGTTTTTATTTTTATTAAATATTGTATTCGAGCGAACTTGTTTCCTTTTGTGTTCTTTTTTAGGTCCAGTTGTTTGGTTTATAATCTTGTTTGCTCATCAGTATAATGTTTGAGCGTTTCAAACAGGTAGTTCCATGTTTTTTAGGGTAGAAGGTACATTCATTGGCATTATGACCTAGTTTCCTTTATTCTGTATGCTTGTTCTTATATATGTTGATTATAAATGTTGCTATATCTTGTAGTATCTAGTATGGGTACTAGACTAAAATTAGTTTGGCAACATTGATGATGACACTAATCAAAATAATTTGTCTCTTCGAGGCTTTGACATCTGACCTTTGAGGTAAGGAATTAATGGATGAACGAGAAGACCTTTTCCCCCAGAACATTCAAACCTAAAGTTATCGCATGACTTCTCTTTCCCAGGCTTCGTTTGTACTAAATCCTTCTGCTTAGGATGCTAGAGTTCTGAAGTTTTTTTGGATTGTTGGGTATTATCGAACACTTACTGAAAGTTTCTAGTTAACTGGAAATAAAGCACAATTCAAATAGTTTACAGAATGCCTTATTAAAAAACAATAGCTTAAAGAATGCAAGGACAACTTGTAGTGGCACAAAGGAGGTACTGGCGACAGCATGAGACTAATAATATCACAAACCGACGAAACCTGGGTTCTCAATTTACAATGAGGCCTTGGGGAAAGGATTCCAATGGTATCTACAAAAAGATCATCACTTACACGTACTTGAAGAGCTTTTCCTTGTATGAACTATTTATGCAAGGACAACTATGATTTTTTTTTTTTGGGGTGGGTTATGCAATGTAGTGCATCGACAACGTGTAGTTTGCAACTCAAGAAAGTGAAGAGTTGTTTAAAGATCCAAAAGTTATGTGGATATATAGACTCTACACGGAGTTAGGTTTTAGTGCCTCAGTCTTTTAACTTGATTCAATTATGGTGTAATAATCCATTGACACTTGAAGGTATGTGATTTTCTTGGAGGGAGCATTTTGATTCGGCCAAGATTAAAGCTTCGTTTTGGTTTTCTTTGTCTTCTTCGTCTGCTAATTATTCATTTAACAATATTTCCCTTCATTAGGATGCACTTATACCCCCTTGTTAATTTTTATTTTGTTTCTTTAATTTGGTTTTGTATCCTTGAACATTTTTTTTTGTTTCTTTTCATTAATCAACGATTATTTCGTTTATTGGTGAAAAAAGAGAATCCAATGAACTTAGGTACTTCAAATCAGTATTTCATTAGTGCGTTAGACATATTAAAGTTGATTATCATTTTGTTTGTGGGAAAATATAGCAAGGCTTAGTTTCCATAGGATGTGAAAATTTGTCGAGTTATTATGAGTCATCTTCACCAAGGGCAGTTAATGGAGCTCAACTAGAGTCTCTTTGTAACATGATGGGCATAACTAATAGTCTAATATATATGCGTTAAGAGTGTTACCCCATGCACATTAGTTCATACAACTCTAAATAGCTTAGTTAAATGAGTCCACTAGTTGGTTTGCTCTTTATTGTATCTTACCTTCTTTAGTCTAGGACTCCCAAGTCTCATGACCTATATATATATTATGACTCCAACGAATGGAATATGATTGAGTGCCTCTTTTCCAAACCTTTGTTAGCCTATGTATATGTGCCGGATTTTGTTATCTATTTGGTATAAATTTTTCTCCTTTTGAACCTGTAGTATACATGGTAAGATCATAAATTAAAGATGACCATTTTCAGCAGCCCCACATTAGTGATGAGATTGAATATATCTTCCCAACTCATTCATGCCCTTGCTCTTATTGTAACGTTCAGGCTTCTCACCTATTTCTTGTTTGTTCAAAATTTGTTTATGTGATGATAATGATTAGTTTTATAATTTTATTCTATCAAAAAAAAAAAAAAAAAAAAAAAAAAAAAAAAAAAAAAAAAAAAAAAAAAAAAGAAGAAGAAGAAGAAGAAGAAAAGATTTCTTTAAGAAATTTGGGGCTTTCCATATGCAACTACATTTTTATTAGAAGTTCAAGTAGAGGTTTTCTTGCACATCAAACGTGAGTTCAGCCAATACAATTTTCAGTCAAAGGACCCCTGTTTATTTTGAAATTATAATCTTTGCATATTCCCATCCAATATACGTGTGTATGTGTGTATGTGTATGTGTATGTGTATGTGTGTATATGTATATAATCTTTGCATGTTCCAGGATTCAGTGTTCCTTACTCTGACTTATTTTCATGAAACTGTCCTGATGTACTTGGTAAAATCTGTTTCCTCATTGGGTCATTCTTATTGTCTTAAAATAGTCACTTCATCAGAAACCATTTCTGATTCTTACATGGGGAGATAATTGGTAAGTGATTCAGATTCTTACACAATTACGTAAGGGCATCTTCACGCACTGTTGGTTGACCAAAAGCATCTACAGATAGTGGGCAACCATCCTTGATAATATTGACTTATCTGAACATCCTACCATCTGGATCCTTGTGATGTAGTATCACTTATGCTCATATCAACCCCACATCGGATAAACAATCTTAGGGCTATTCTCTGTAATAGAAACTTCATTCAGTGAGAAGGAGAACAATGCTGGTAAGCCTCTTCGGCTACCCCATATATAAAATGGCCAGATAGTTAACACTGTTGAAGGATTCACATAGGCCAACCTTGCCCCAAGTGTAGTTGAGAGTTAACACTGTGTTCCCCCTCCCAACAATGCTTACTTAACCACATGATCCCAATGGCTAGGCTTGCTTCTGCTAAAAAAAAAAACATTATTTTTTCTCTTATTAATCTTAGGAGGAAAGGGTTTCTTAAATAGAAGAAATACCCAATTACAAATAAGGAAAGAATAAAATAATTACAAATAAGGAAAGAATAAAATAAATCAAATATAATACAATAAGTACAATATAAAATTTCACAATAAAGGAAATAATCAACACTCCCCCTCAAGCTGGTTTGAAGATATCATTCATAGCTAGCTTGTCAATCAACTTGTTGAATTGCCACTTTGGAAGACCTTTGGTTAACACATCTGCAATTTGCTTTGCTGTCGGGAGAAAGAGAATGCATATTATTCCTGCATCAATCTTTTCCTTTATGAAGTGTTTATCAACTTCAATATGTTTGGTCCTATCATGAAGGACTGGATTGTGATTTGTGGGCAATGGAAATTGCTGGCTTGTTATCACAATAGATGCGTAAGGGCATTGTCTGAGAGAAATTCAATTCTTCCAATAGTCTTTTTATCCATATGCCCTCACAAATACCATGGGCTAATGTCCTCAATTTTGCTTAAGCACTACTTCTTGCAACCACACTTTGTTTTTTACTTCGCCAAATAATCAGATTTCCTCCAACAAAAGAGCAATACCCTGAAGTAGATCTTCTATCAGTCATGCTTCTTGCCTAATCAGCACTAGTGTAAACCTCAATGTTTAGGTGGTCATGCTTTGTGAATAATATACTTTTTTCTGGAGTACCTTTCAAATATCTCAAAATTCTATAAACTGCTTCAAAGTGAACTGACCCGGGAGCATGCATGAACTAACTTACTACACTAACTGCGAAAGCAATGTCAGAACGTGTGTGAGAGAGGTATATGAGTCTCCCTACAAGCCTCTGGTACTTTTCCTTTTCTTTTACTTCTTTTTCAGTTGCAACAACCAATTTTAAATTTTGCTCAATAGGAGTTTCTGCTATCTTGCAACCAAGTAAACCTGTCTCATTCAGTAGGTCAAGAATATACTTCCTTTGGTTGACAAAAATGCCATTTTTAGATAATGGCAAACTCCATTCCTAGGAAATACTTTAAGGTTCCCAGGTCCTTGATTTGAAAATCATTAGCAAGGTTTTTCTTCAAGATATTCAGTCCTGTCTCATCTTACCTGTAAGAATGATATCATCAACATACACTATCAAACTGACCAACTTACCACTTCCAGTATGTTTATAGAACATAGTATGATTAGCTTGACTTTGACTGAATCCATAGCTTGTGACTGCCTTTCCAAACTGTTCAAACCATGCTCTGGGAGATTGTTTAAGCCCATATAATGATTTCTTTAACTTGCACACTTTGTTAATCCCGAGATCCACCTCAAAACTAGGTGGCAAGTCCATAAAAACCTCTTCTTCAAGATCCCCATTGAGAAATACATTCTTCACATCAAGTTGATAAAGAGGCCAATCAGAATTAACTACCACAGACAACAAGATTCTAATAGAATTAATTTTAGCTTCCGGAGCAAATGTTTCTTGATAATCAATGCCATAGGTCTGAGTGAACCCCTTGGCAATCAATCTGGCCTTGTACCTTTCAATACTACCATCAACTTTACATTTTACAGTGAACACCCATTTGCATCCCACCGTCTTCTTATCTTTTGGTAATTCGACTATGTCCCATGTGCAATTTTGTTTCAGTGCATTGAACTCTTCCATCACTGCTAATTTCCAATTCAAATCATTTAGGGCTTCCTGTATATTCCTTGGAACAAATAGGTTGGTTATTTTGGATGTGAAGGCTTTATGACAGTCAGACAATCTATGATAAGAAAGATAGTTTTCAATGGGATATTTGGTGCATTCCTTTCCTATGGGCAATTGGAATATCAAGATCAGAGACATCAGGTAAAGGATTAGAAGGAGATGAAGAACTAGGAGAAATAGGAGTAGAGTGTCTAATACCTGGATCTTCAGGATCATTCATCGGAGTATTTGATTGATCTTGTTATAAGTCAATTGTTTGACCTCGGACTTTTTATGTCAAGATTCTTCTAGTATGAACCTGAAGTTCAGGATTTCGACTTGTAGAGTCATTTTGTAGTGTTTCTCCCCTTGAAGAAGAACTCTCCATACTTGGTATCAAAGGACTAGAGCTCATAATTGCAGGACCACTGATGTTTGGGAGAGATAAAGTATCCCAAAAGTTATCTTCAAGGTTAGATATCACCCTTGAAGAAAATTTGGGCCAAAAAAGGTTGATTTTCCAAAAAAGACACATCCATACTCTCAAAATACTTGTGGGTCAAAGGATCAAAACATTTGTAAGCTTTCTTATGAGAAACATAGCCTACAAAAATGCACTTAGTGGCTCGAGGATCAAACTTAGTTCGAGAAAGAGGAGAAGTATGGACATAAGCAGTACACCTAAACAATTTAATTGGTAAATCAAAAGACAGCCGATTATTAGGAAAAAACTCATTGAAGTGATTAAGAGGAGTTTTAAAATTCAAAACCTTAGACGTCATTCGATTGATCAGATATGCAGCTGTAAGAACGGCATCACCCCACAAATATTTTGGAACATTCATAGAGAACATAAGGGCACGAGCAACTTCAAGTAAGTGTCTATTCTTTCGCTCAGCAATGTCATTCTGCTGAGGTGTGTCACGACACGTACCTTGATGAAAAATGCCCTTTTCTTGCAAAAAAATTGGTTATTTGTTCATTGAAATATTCAGTGCCGTTATCAGAGTGAAGAATTCGAATTTTAGTTTGAAATTGAGTCTCTATCATATTATAAAACCGAACAAAAATCTCTTTTACCTCTGACTTTTTTGTTAGCAAATAAAGCCAAGTTAAACGAGTGTGGTCATCTATAAAGGTAACAAACCAACGCTTACCACTATGAGTTAAGACTTTAGACGGACCCTAAACATCAGTATGAATTAAGGAAAAAGGTGATGAAGCCTTGTACGGTTTAGACAAATAGGTAGATTGATGATGTTTGGTAAAAATGCAACTTTCACATTGAAAAACTGAACAATCAAATCCCCGAACAAATACTTTAAATAAAAGAAATTTGGATGCCCTAATCTATGATGCCAAAGCATGATAGTTTCTTTAATAGAAGGAGAACAAACACTACTCAAGCCCTAAACTTTTTTATGACTAGCAGAAACTTCATCAAAGTAATAGAGACCATCAATCATCCTAGTACGTCCAATCGTCCCCCCTGATTCCTGATCCCGAAAGATACAATGAATTTCGCAAAAGATAACACGACAGTCAGCATCCTTAGAGAGTTTACTAATAGACAACAAGTTACAAGCTAATTTTGGAACATGAAGGACAGAACGTAATAAAAGTTTTGTAGTTGAAGGAATAGTTCATTTTCCTGCAATAGAGGTGAAGCTGCCATTGGCAATGTGAATTTTTTCATTGTAATACACAGGAGAATATGATTCAAATAAACAAGAGGAATTGGTCATATGATCAGAAGCTCCTAATCCATGGAGATGAATTAAGACAAGAGAGAGCTTGAGGACAAGTACCTGATTGTGCCAAGGAAATATTAGGATTACCAAATGATGAATTGGTTTATAACAGCTTCAGAATTTGATCAATTTGCTCTTTATTAAATGGGCTGGAGTCAACAACATTAGCATTAGAGGCATGTTGCTTAAAACTTTTCCAATTTGCAGGTTTTCCATGAAGTTTCCAACAAGTTTCACGTGTATGTCGAGGTTTATTGCAACGGTTGCACCAGGCTTTTCATGTGGCTTATTGGATTGTTTAGAAGCCTTCATTGCAGTATTTTCAGTCACCAACGCAAAGCATTCAATTGAGTCAATAGGTTTTTTTGCAAATCATAATATTCCTGCGGATTTCTTCCCAGCAACTAGGAAAATTATAGCTGACAGACAGAGGCAACTGGTTGGCAGCGGAAACGGCGGTCGGTGGCGCAGACATGGTCGGACAGCAGACTGCGAAATCGCGACGACAAAAGGCTGGTTTTTTTTTTCTAGGGTTTCAAAAAGAAAAAAATAGGGTTTTTTGGGTTTTTAGGGTTTAAAATTTTTTGTTGCTTTGATACCATGCTAAAAGAAAATATTATTTTTTCTCTTATTAATCTTAGGAGGAAAGAGTTTCTTAAATAGAAGAAATACCCAATTACAAATAAGGAAAGAATAAATAATTACAAATAAGAAAAGAATAAAATATAGCAAATTTAATACAATAAGTACAATATAAAATTTCACAATAAAGGAAATAATCAACAACTTCAAAAGTTCATGTGCTATAGATGGGACTCCGAACCCTATACTTGTTGAAGCTCACCGTATTCATTAGCCCCTTATTATTTTAAAGATACCTTTTATCATTTTTAAGTTTTCCCCTTCCTCCTATGGATGGAAGTATCCAAGCTACTTGATGCACCTTGAGAGTCAAGAAGGTCATATGCCTAATCCTCCAAATCTTGGACGATACATTCATGTTGATATACTCATGAATACCCTTCTCCTATATTACCTTGATTTAACTTGTCTACCAAACTTTGGGTTTTCTAATGGTTCATCCTCTTCAATTGAATTTGGGCACTTCTTTTTGGTTCATGGGTGGCAAGCTAACTAGTGTGCTAAACTTCTGTCAAGGGTGGAGAAGAGTTGAATGCCATGTCCTGCATTTTAATGTAAATCAACTCTACCATCCACGTACGTAGAAAGTGGTAAGGAGTTTGACTCCTAGATTGTCCTAGTGAGAGTACTATCCAAAATAGCATTTGAGGTGAAGTACTGATTCAACAAAGACCTGCAAGTGAAACACGTAATTCCTCCAGGGACCATTTCGTTATGTCTGGAATGCTGAGTTTGCCAAATATTATGAAGAATACTGGGTAGAGCAGCCCTTTCTTAGTCCCTAACTCAGAAGGATGTCTTCTAAACTCAAGATGGTTATCTCTTTGGTCCCCAGGCCAGCAATTACTAGGGAAAATATCCTTTAGAGCATGCCATTCTAATACAGTCTAAAAGTAAAATTTAGGCTAAATTATAAGAAATGCCCCTGAACCAGTGTAAAAAATGCCCCTAAATTTTCAAAAGTTTAAAAAATACCCTTAAACCTTAAAGAATAGTTCAAAAATACCCTTGCCGTTAGTTTTGAATGGAAACCATTAAAGTTTTGTTTCAAAAATACCCCTGAACTTTCAAAAGATTCCAAAAGTTAAAAAATACTTCCACCATTAGTATTTGAACAGAAATTGTTAATTCCTCTTGAGAAATTGTTAATGTTGACGTGATAGTGCTAGAGATGTTAAATGCTCATGTTGCAATGCTTATCTGGTCAATTTTATATGATGTGGAAAATTTTAATAATTTTATATCTCCTCTTTTGTGGCCTTTTCTGTCTTCCTCTGAGAATCTATTACTTCCCCTCTTCTCACTTCTGAGAAGACAAATATGTAGTAAGTATGGAGCTGCACTGGCAAAAGCTCCCAAAGTTGAGATGTGGCATTCTCGTTTGCAGAAAATGAGCTGTATCCATTCCACTTCTCTAAGTTCCCATAAGAAGATTTTTATTTTCTTAGGATAAGAGTCCTTTCAAACCACTGAATAAAGGTTGCTCGAGTTTGGAGCAATATTATCAATTAATCACTCATGAGAGATTTAGCGGTGAATACTTTGGTGGAATTAAGAGACCATAGCCAAAGTCATTCATCGAACTTCATAAAACAAACGAAAGAAGATGGGAAAAATTAGGCCATTCAAATCATTCAAATTTCAGCAAAGATGTAAGTCCCACGCAACATGAAAGAAATACAAGCCTGTGCGACTATTATTTTTGGACAAGTTAAGAGGAGATAAGTCTATAATATGCAGGTGCACTAGTTGGAAGTGAATGAAAAATTGAACCCAGCCTTACTCTGCACATTAAAGATAAGCCAAGTGCACTTTTTCTCTTCCAAAAGTCTCTTAATAGTTCTCTCCATGAGTGACAAATTTACCTGAACACATCACCCCCAGTCACCAATAAAAGGGGAAAAAAAAGTATAAGGATTCCCTTGGTTCCCAAGATTCTTCATTTTATCGGCAGGTTTTTAAAGCCTTTTTCTTCCAGAAATTTTGTAAGCATTATATTTCACATATACCATAATGGTTACCATTTTTTTTAAAAAAATTATTTTAACACATATTTTTTAAGTTCTAAAATTTAAAACATATTTTTGAAGACTTAAAAAATATTTTAACTTATGCTTGTAAATTCTTGGACTCTATTTGAGGACAATTTTATGTATGTTTTAAAAGTTCAATTCGAAATATTAAACAATTTGAAAAATAAATTGATGCAATGTATTTTAATTAAACTTGGTAGTTAGGATTCAACTGGGATGAACTAGCTATTGGACTCGTTAGGATTCAGATGGTATAAACTAGTCGTTGAGTTAGTTATGATTGGATTGGAATAAACTAGTTGACATTGGGTTAGTAGGGATGCAGTTGGCGTTAGCTAGTATAAATATTAGTTTTCCATCTGCGGAAGAAGTCTTAGCATATGTTCCATCTATGGATAGGCTTTTGCGGAAGAAGTGTTCGCTTATGGGGCGTTTTTATTGTATTCTTTGTTGGAAGGTGAAGGAAGACTTGGATCACCTTCTCTGGAGTAGTCAATTTGTGAGATCGGGGTGGTGCTGCTTCTTTTAGGAGTTTAGTTTTGAGCTGGCTGGCCAGGGAGATGTTCAAAAGATGATTGAGGAGTTCTTTCTCCACCCACCTTTCAAATAGAAAGGCTAGTCTTTGGTTAGATGGGGTGTGTGCTATTTTGAGGGATATTTGGGTGAGAGGAATAACAAAGTTTTAGGGGTGTGGAGAGGGACCTTGTTGATATTCGGTCCTTGGTGAGGTTCCATGTATCTCTTTGGGTTTCGGTCTTGAAGACTTTTTGTAATTATCCTTTAGGTAGCATATTACTTAGTTGGAAACCCTTTCTCTAGGGGGTTGTGAGGGTTTATTTTTTTGTTGCCCTTGTATTCTTTCATTTTTCTCAGTCGTTTCTATATATATATAAATATAAAACTGGTGTTCCATTTGTAGACATGTCAAATTTCATTAATTAACTTTCTCTACTTGGGAAGTGAAGTAGTTTTGCCCGCAGGGAGTCTAAAGTGGAATTTCTCCATAATCTGCCGACTGTTTTTTCACCAAGAACACCAACTTCGTTTCACTTTGGAGAAATTCAAAAGAATGTGATCAAAGTTCAACTTTTGATTGGTAGAATGGCCAGATAATTGAATCAACTTTTAAAACCAATCAATTTGTATAGCGAGAGCAAACATTACAAAGGGACCACTCCTAGAAAATGATGATTTTATTTCCACCACAATAGACCCCAATAATGCATAAACGAAGGGTCTTAATCATCTTTGTTTTTTGGTTTTCCTTTTAGTTCATTTGCGTTATTGGGGTTTAAATCAACCTGACGGTTCTATCTTCATTCCACCTTATTCCCTCCCACATAGGTATATTGCCTTATTATAGCTTAGTTTTCAACCACCACTAGGGCTTCAACTCTAGAGAAACATCAACCACCATATCTAGATGAAGAAGGGCATGCTTTTGTTAACGTCTGGCCATATTGCTACCTCATGTATAGAAAACAAAATTTCGAAAGCTCATTAAATGAAATGTGCGAGTCCTAATTCAAGCTCTGTCATTCTTGTGAAATGAAATGGTGGGAGTTGGGGATTTGTGTGGACTATCAACTGCTCTACAACATCACCACCTTCGATGGGTCCCTACCCCAATGGTTGAGTTATGGGTCCAAAATCTACTTTAAGATGGATCATAAGTTGGGTTATCATTGGATTTAAGAGGGTGTTTGGTCCCCAAGTTGGTTTGGTTTGGGTTGGGTGGGTAAAAAAACCCACCCACCGTTTGGTTCACCAATTATTAAAGAGGTTTATTACTTCGTTATTCGCGTTAACTCACATTTCTCACCTCGTTATTCGCATCAACTCTCCCAATTACTCTCCTCCTACAATAATTACCAACTCAACTCAACTCTGCACGCCAAACGCCCCCTAAGCGTTTAAGAAGGTGTACCTAAGATAGCCTTCCAAATGAATGAAGGAAACTATGGATTTTGGTGATGCCTTTTGTTAAATCACTAGTGAATCCAAAAGCTTAAGTTGACGGGTTGACACTCCCCCTCACTTTTGAGCTTGGAATTGTAGGTCCAATGTAAACGAATAGTAATTCAATAGTAATTGGGAAGGAAATGAATTTATAGGGATTTAAACATAGAACTTCCTACTCTACTACCATGTTAAACACCACTGAACTTGAAAGCTTAAGCTAATGGGTTACAATAAATGTAATTATATCAACCTTAACAGAATTTGTGAATGCACTTGCAACTATCAATTTTTTACTCCTTACCTAAGTTCTTTTCAAGAATATTCTAATTTAGAAACTAGATTTGTCCCATATGTATCATCTAACTATGGTTTTTAATCTACAAAGAGAATTCCTTATATGAGAACTTAAGAATGGTCAATTCGCAAGAGATCTCATAGAGTATTTTGGTGATCGAGTGTTATCACAAGAGGTGAGTTAGGCTTAGGAAAGGTACGATTGATGTTGCAATGGTCAATGACCAAAAGTTTGAAGGAGCTTTAGGGATTCTTAGGTCATGGGATACTATTGACCGTTTGTTTCAAATTATAATGCTATTGCCGCCTCTTTCGCCCAGTTTCGGTAGAAAGACTCCCATGTATGAACATAATCAACTGCCGAGACCTACGAGAAATGGGTTGGTAACTGTACCTATGTTGGCTGTTCTACACTTCATCTTGCCTTACATGATTGAGATTGATGCACCACGACACAGGATTAGGGATGGTTTTATCGCAACAGTAGCACACAATCACAATTTTCATTCAAAATTTGTTGACGTAAGCCCTCAGTTCATGTTCGTTTACAAAAAGGAGCTAATGGCAAAAGTCCTCCCAGTCCCACAATGGAGGCCATACTTAGTGGGCCAAAGTTCATTGCAAGGATTGATCAGCAGGCAATGAAGTACCTCCCAGAGTAGATTGTTCGTCAACTAGACTACTGTAGGTTTCAAAATTGTTGTTGGGGTATGACTTCAAGATTCAGTATGCTTGAGTTAGAAAACAAAAAACAAGACCACTTATGCCCAATTGTGTCGTTCCCTCTCATTCTCTCGACAAGTTTCTCACCATTCTTTATGTTAAAGTGTCTAATGATGAGGTCTCAAATGACCCAAAATTTATTCAAATAATTAGTGACCTTAAGAAATATTTGGGCAACATACCTAAATACACGCTACCGTGAGGTCTTTATTCAATAAAGATTGCCTAGTTTTGTTGAAGACATCCGCATTAGAAGGCTATAGTTTATGTGCTCTCTTTTGATTTCCCTTTTGGAGCTGGTTTGTTAAGTTTAAGTGTGTGCTTTTGTTGTCTTATTCGCTTTATATCCCATTGGTATTTCTTCTCTTATTCTATTAATATTTCTTCTCCTTTTGTTTTCTCGCATTTTCTTTTTCCTCTTAAAGGTTATTGTATCCTTCAGCATTAGTCTTTTTCATTTTATCAATTTCATTATGTTTCATTTAAAAAAAGAAGAAGAAGAAGAAGAAGAAACAAATTAGAAGAAAATAAAAAGAAATGATAGTAGCAACATTTGTTCTCATAAAAGAAAAAGATAGTAGCAGCATTTGTTTGCGATGTGGTCCGGCTCCATGGGTCTTTTTGCATCGCTTACCACCCCTCATTTGATGGACAGACAAACATTGTGAGCAACTGCTTGGAGACATTCTTGAGGTTACAAGTGCATATTGGTTTGGTTCTCTCTAAACAGAGAACCAAACCAATTTACTCAATTCTCTTAAATATTGAACTAAACTGAAATCCGTATTAGCCAATTTGGTTTGGTTCTTTGTGATTTGGTTTTTTGGTTCAAGTCTTGCTGGCTACATTTTCTTTTGAAACGGAAACAAGACTTTTTCATTGAAATAATGAAATGAATCTAATACTCAAAGTACAATGACATGGATAAAGATAAAAAGAGAATACGAGGGAAGATACGGAACAACAACGACAAGAACAATAAATTAGAGAAAAAGAACACAAGCTTAAAAAAACCCCAAAGAATAAAAGTTTTCCAAACGAAAAGTGTTCTTGCTGGCTACATTTTGCATTGTATTGTTTTTTTCCCCCTTCTGGGACTTGTGGTTTTGGCCTGATTGTCAATGTTCCAGGTTCTTTTTTACCACGAAATAGCATTATTATTTTTTTATTTTTATTATTTTCTTTGAGAGGAAAGAGATTCATTTCATTGATAAAATGAAATTACAAAATGATGAGTTCAGCCCATGAGATTGAGTCAACAATTGCGGGATGGAGGATTGAACCTCCGACCTCTATAAGATCGAAGTAAATGCCAATATCACTGAGCCAAACTCACTTTGGTTGTTTAGCCCATGGGATTACGAAAAAGAATTCCAATTAGATATAAGGTGTGATAAGTTTTATAAAAGGGAGAGCAAAGAAAAGTTTGAATGTCCTGTTCCAGAAGATACATGAATTATGCTCCAACCAAATAGACAAAAATAAAGCCCACGTGAAATTGAAAAATTGAGAAGAAAATGATTAATTTTGTTTGGAAAAAACCTCACACTTCTACCGTAGGAAATAAGCAGAAAATAACAAGAAAATTAGAAGAAAGCAATAAATCTAAGAACACAAAAAGTTACGTGAAAAACTTCCAAATTGGTGAAAAACCACAGACCAGAAAAATTTACTATGTGACAAGTTGCTACAATCACACAAAAATCTTTCCCCGACCCCAATTACAAAAATCACTCTCTTCGAAGCTTTTGTCTATTCACACCCTTTTTCTTTTTCCCACTCAAAGTAGAAAATGCAAAAGAGGGAATTTAATTAGCATACATAAACTTAAAGTATTTTGCTAATTGGAATATGTAAAAAACTAAGGAGATGGGCTCCATTTATAGGGCTGGAGCCCACCCCCTCCCAAAAAATTATCGATGTGGGATGTGGGTTTCCCACATCTTGCCAATCCCAACAAATTCCACCTTGGCCAGATATTTGAAGAATCCACATCTTCTGAAACGTCCATTGTCTTCACTGATAATCGTAATTCCCAAGACAGAAAATTATAAATCACTCCACTATAACGAGTAGACCACTAGAAATACCATCTTCCAAGAATTTTCTTTTTCGTCACATGCCGGCAAAATCTTGCTGATATTTATGGTGCATCTTCCACCTACTTGGCTCATCTGAAAGTCCTTAAGCCATCGACATAATCTTCCACCACACACCTTGTATAGCCACCAAGTCAATGCCTCGTGTGCAAACTTGTAAAGCTGCTAACACCACATCCTCTATCATGATAAAGCAGACATACCACGGGGATAAATTTTCGTCTTCTTCAGAGGGGGTCACTATCTCCCCTGGCGAGAAAGGCAATGTCAGCATCGGACTCTTTTGACATATTGGCTCTATTAGGACAATCCTTTTTCATTTGTTCAGATTGTCCACATTCCCAGCAAACCCTTTTTTGCACGAACTCTTTCTTCTTACATTTGCTAACTACCAATGCTGAATTCTCTTGTGAAGTATGACCTTCACTCTTCAGTCTTTTTTTCCTTTGACAGAAGTTTACTAGTAACCTCAGCAAAATCTAAAGTTTCTTTCCCGTACATCAAGATTGTTTCCTGTGTCCATAAGAAGGAGGAAGTGACCAGATGAGTTGGAGAGCCTTATCTTCATCTGCTATCTTCACTCCTATCACCTCCAGTTAAAAAACGATGCCATTAAGAATACTTAGATGATTTGAGATTTTTGTACCTTCCACCATTCGCAATGTGTGAAACTGTTCTTCTAGGTACAATCGATTTGAGATGCTTTTTGCCTGATACATTGCTTCAAGCTTCTCCCAAGGCTCTCTGGCGGTCAAAATTCCATGCACATTTACAAGAACGATTTTAGCCAAATTTAGCCTAATTGCACTTGTAGTTCTCAAATCCATCTCCTCCCAATCTTCATTGCTCATGCTGGACGTCTTAGAACTTTTACTGGAACCACCACTGGACTCTCCTGGATCACCATCACCACTTAACTCTTTAGAAGCACCATTGCTTGGTCTTCCCTTCAAAAAATTATCGATATGGGATGTGGAATTCCCACATTTTGCCAATCCCAACAAATTTGGCTATTAATGGTAGGAGTAGCTAGAATCATCGAGTAAAAGTAGGTTAAAGAGAAGAAGACAATATCAATGATAATAGAACCGCCACCACAATCGATTATGGTTATTGGGAGTTACTTAGGAGTGGTGAGTTTAAAAGTGCTTGAAGAGGGTCTAAGGTAGGGATGGATGGATGAGGAAAGGAGAGGTAAAGGCCAGAGAGGATTCAAGCCGAGGGAGTGTGAAGGTCTAGTCATTGACGCCTTAGAGGGAGCAGCTGAAGCTTGGGTTTTTCCCAGAGGATTGATGATGAAGGGAAAAATGGGAATGAAGATAGAGATATAGCCAATCCCAAAGATAGAGACCCAACAAAGATGAGACAGGGAGATCCAAGCTACAGATGAGGAAAGAAGAGAGTGTGAAAGACAAGGGATGGTGTAAGAGGAGATATGATGTGATGCCAATAAGGGAAGGTTAGGGTTGAATTTTATTGTAGATATACATTCACTTGGTTGGATTTTTTATTTGGTCTTTTAACATTGAATAGAACCAAACTAAAAAAAAGTGGGTTTTTTAAGAAAAGGAATTGACCTGCCCAAATTTTCTAATATAGTCGAAACCAAACTAGTCGATTGGACTCGTTTGGTTTGGTTTGATGGTTTTGCAATTTTGTGGTCACCTCTACTTGAATTGCTTTTGTTATGAAAATCCCAACAAACAATTGGGAATTGGACCGGTTGGGAAGAATACTATATAAAACAACCTATCATATTTCAATTTGCACCACCCCTTCCATGTGGTTTAAAGCAAGTCCCTCCCCATTAATGTTTTATGGCAACCAAAAGCTGGTTTGTCCTTTATGTTTGATTAGAGATTCTGCAAAAGAAGCTTCCTAAGCAAGCATTATTGCCATTGGTTTGCCTTTATGTTTGAAGAATGGAGAATGTCTCAACCATATCTTCTTCCTTCGCTCTTACTCTCAATGGTGATGGTTTAATTTGTTTCATTTGTTTGGTCTTAAGTGGGTCATTCCAACTTTTTTAAAGATAATGTCCTTCAAATTCTTTGCGGACCATCTTCGAGATAAAAAGTGCACTTATTGTGGATCAGTGCAGTTAAAGGTCTTTTGTCTGAATTATGGAACGAAAGAAATCTATTCATTTCCAGGATTCCCCTTGGTGACGTGTTGAATGCTTCAACTCAGCCCACCTAAAGGCCTCCTCTTGGTGCTCATTATTTGAATGCTTCAAGGGACGCTATATTCGAGAATTGAACAGAAATTGGGATAGTTTCATTGTTTCCTTTTGATTACTATGTTGCTTTGATCGTATTTTGTTTCCTCTACATTTTCAGTTTGCAGTTTTTCCCTTAATTGGCTTTTTGTACTTTGGAACATCAAGTAGTAAGACTTTAACCCAGATCATCAACTACTAAAGAAAGATAAAGTTGACTAAAAGCATATCTCTTTTTTATTTTTTTTTAATAGAAACAACTGCTTTCATTGGAAGAAAATGAAAGAATATACTGTATACAAAAAACTAAGCGACAAAACTCCCTAGTGAAAGGATTTCCAACTAAGTAAAATATTGTCTAGGGAATATTAAAAAAAAAATCTTCAAAACCAAAGCAAAAGAGAAACATGAAACCTCACCAATGACCAAACCTCACTAGGTTCTCTCTCCATACATGAAACACTCTGTTTTTCCTCTCCCTTCAAAGATCCTATGATAAAACGCACACCTCCGCAAACCAAAGAAAGTGGCCTTTCTCTTTGAAAGGCGGATGGAAGAAGAATTCTCCGATCATCGAACGAACATCCCTCTGACGAGCCAACCCAAAATCAAACTCCTGAAAGAAGTCATTCCACATAGGTCTTGCATACTGACATTCTCAGAGAGAGAAGGTGATCTAGGTTTTCCTCCACCTTCCCACAAAGAACCCATTAATGAAAGCATCTTTCTCAAGAGCTTATCCATCGTGTTCACACACCTAAGACAATGAAAATCTTGCCAAGAAAAGAACTTGACTTTCTTAGGAATCTTAATCCTCCATAAAACGTCAAAGACCATCTCAATAGCAAGAGAGAGATCTAGTAAAACCTAAAGAAAGACTTAAAAGAGAAACCCTCTGCGGTCGAAAGACTCCAACATGAACCTCCTTTCTCCCAAGCCTAAAGTCAAAACCCTCAATCAAGGAAAGAAGAGAGGTCACCTCCGTCATTTCCCTAAGTGTAGGCGTCGTCTTTTCCACAGCGTCTTGTGGGCATGTGTAGGTATATTGTATTTGGGGGAGGGAATGTTGAAGAAATAGGCACAAAAGGAAGAGAAATGATCTCTTTTGAAGAAAGAAACTTTTAATTAGAAATATACAAGGATGAACACTTAGTAATTACACTTTCACTCTCAAGACACTCACTCACTTTTCTACACTAGCTCTCTAGCTTTGCTTGGGTCACATATGGGATCACACCTCCTATTTATAGGCATGAGATCCTTGGAGCCCAAGTAAAAGGATTTTTCAAGACTATTCTTGGATCCTACAAACATTCTAGATATTTAGATTATCTTTACCTAAAGGAATTCTCTTTGAATCTAAGAAAAATCTAGGATATTTCTAAATCTTTTCTTTTGAGATATTTATTTTACATATTACAACATGCCTCTAGAAAAAAAATCTAGTTTGCATTTTTATGTCATATAATAGATACTTCAAGAAACTTCTAGACTAGTTAGTGTGTCTCCAACATTTCTTCCTCAACTGTAGTTTTGATTGCAAACATGACCTTACTTGCCTAAATGTTCCATTTCTTCAAAGCAGCAACATCCTCAGTCCATTGACTTTAGTGCCTCCCACAACATCCCACAAGTCTTGGCCTTAGAGATACGGCTTCATGCATGTGGACCATATGTTGTAGTTCTGAGCGTTGAACTTCTTGATTCCTCCAACAACTTGAAGGTCTCCCATCATCTTGTAGTGAGGAATGCACTCCATGAGCATTGTTTTTAAAGGCCCAAGGTGCACTAAGATGCAATGGTCCTTTGGAGTCTAGGCGTAAGGCGCACAAAAAGGCGCAGACTTTTTTTTTTTTTTTTTCTTTTTTGTGAGGTGCACAATATATAAAAATATTACATTATAAAGAGAGCATATTGGAAGTAGAAATATGTTAATAAAAAATGAAAACCCTTAAATATTACTACTTTTTAAAAATAATAAAAAAGCCTCAAGGCCCAGAGCTTTGAGCCTTGGGGCTTCACAAAATGCGTGCGCCTTATTTTGTGAGCCTCGCCTTGGGAAGGCGAGGCGCCAGACCTGTGCCTTGGGCCTAAGACGTGCGCCTGAGAGGGATTTTTAAAACACTGCCCATGAGTAGCTGTGTCTCAGACGACAAACTTCACAGTCCCAAACTGTACTCGACCTTCAGAAGCTCCACCACATCAAGCTATGCTAGCTTGGCTCTGATACCACTTGTTGAAGAAATGGGCACAAAAGGAAGGGAAACAATCTCTTTTGAAGAAAAAAACTTTTTTTAGAAATATACAAGGATGAACACTTAGTAATTATATTTTCACTCTCAGAACACTCACTCACTTTTCTACACTAGCTCTCTAGGTTTGCTTGGCTCATATGTGGGGTCACACCTCCTATTTATAGGCATGAGATCCTTAGAGCCCAAGTAAGGATTTTTCTAGGCTATTCTTGGATCCTACAGACTTTCTAGATATTTAGATTAACCTTATCTAAAGGAATTCTCAAAATTACTTGAATCTAAGAAAAATCTAGGATATTTCTAGATCTTTTCTTTTGATATATTTATTTTACATATTACAACATGCCTCTAGAAAAAAAATCTAATTTACATATTTATGTCATATAATAGATACTTTAAGAATCTTCTAGACTAGATACCGTCCATATATATATATTTAACAGGGAAAATGTGTTTATAAGGGTTGGGGTTGTCTTTTCTAAAACTGTTTAACGGTTGTGGGGGGTTGTGAGGTGGTGAGCGTGGGGGCAGAAGCTTCCTAGGTGCAAGTATATACCACAAACTAGTAATTTAAAAGGGAGTATTTCAAGTATCGAACCCAAGGTAACAACAATAAAATTCTAAACTTTCATCTGAGGAGGAAAATTGGCAAAGTCACCGTTTTGACAGAATCTTTGGATTGGGATCTTTGCTTTTGAAAATAAAGAAATAAATATGAAAGTACAGAAAGTAAAAAAAAAAAAGATGAGTAAAAAGGTAATAAAACAAATGAGAGAGAAGGAGATTGAAAACGTTTCTGCCCTTTCTGTATTGTGCCCACCAATGCACCCGCAACTTTTCCAACTAGGCTGCAACTGCACCCTGGCATGCAACACTCTTGTGCCTGCAATTAACACTCTTTGAAGCACAGCGTGACAGGCCACAATGCGTTTAGGATGAGCCTGCAAACTACCTTGCAGATGCCTAGCAACACAAACCAAAATTAAAGTCTATTTGATCCTTTTTCAAAGATTGTTTAGAAGGCTAAGCAAATCAACTCATATGCCTATGGTTAATTTAAGACTTAGATTAATAAACATGCACTTTAAAATGATTTTGTTGGCTTTTACCTTATGTCTAGAGCAAAATCAAGTCATATGTCTTGGTACTTTACCTAAACTTCTTTTATGAAAACCGTATTGTTAAACTCTTTTGATGTTGAAGTTAAACATGACATGTCAACCTTATTGACTAGAAAAGATTCTCCTTAAAGGCCAGATCTTGTACATGCAAGAAACTCACGAGCCAGATATCTCTAACACATTGAGCATTCGTTTTCTTTTGGATGAGGCATATATAAGTGGGAGTGATATAACTAAATTTACCATGACCATGAGTGTAAGCTTTTGGGTTAATTGGTGATTTAACTACATATCAGAGTGGAGGTCCTATGTTTTAACCCTTGTGATGTCATTTCCTCCTCAATTAATATTGATTTTCACTAGTTGGCCTTCTACAAATTTTCAAACCCACTAATAATGGGAATGTTTAAGTATTGATATAATTACATTTATGGTAACCCATAAGCGTAAGGTTTTACGTCAATGGGTGATTTAGTTTGATATAAGAGCATGAGATCTTGTGTTCGAACCCTTGGAATGTCATTTTCTTCCCAGATTAATATGGATTTAAACTATTAGGGTTCTACGTTTCATTTAAACGAGCATTGATAATGTCATTCTAGAAATTGTCTTGTAACACCTTTATAATATAGCCCCCCTTAAGGATGTTCCAAAATTTTATTGGCTATGCAGTAAAGCCATTTGGCCCGAGAGATTTGTTTGACCCCAAGTCCTTCACAACTTGCCATACTTCCTCTTTTATAATGGCTTGACCTAACTCGAAGGATAAGGAAGGAATCTGCAGTTTCGGAAAGTATAACCACACATAGACTTTTATGAATTCCTTTTCAGTTTCATTGTTGTTAATAAGCTTCTACATTCAGCTGAGAGCATCTCAAGGATAGAGTTCTTCCTTTTTCGAGTAGCCACAGTACTGTGTGGAAAAACCTGGTATTAATATCTTTCCTCATTCAGCCATTTCAATTTACATCTTTGTCTCCAAAGTGATTCCTCTTTGGCAGCCAAGGGAAAAAGCTGTGATGTAATGGAACTTCTTTGGGAGCAATGGACCGTAGGTCCCTTGATTCCTCTAAAGGATCCAGCATAGAGAGCTCCAGAATAAGCTGATTCCTTTGTGTATTGGTGAAGCCAAAAGTGCCATTATTCCACATATTCTGGTAACAGAATGAGGAAGGGGCCTTAATTATTTATGCCAACAGATAGTTGTATGGGATAACGATCTGATGTCACTCTTTCCAACATTTGACCACTGGATTTTGGAACTTTGATAAGAAGGTTTCTGCGGCTTAAAATCTGTAAGTGGGGTGAGGGTGCGGGTGTTCCTAAAATCAGACCATGTATGTAAACCATTTAATAGAGGAATGTAATCGAGGACCGGAGGTTCAATGAATTTGTTGAAGTGTGCCTACTCTTTGATGGTCTTTTATAGACTTATTTTTCATTAGGCCAACAAATTATGTTGAAGTCTCCCCCAAAAGAGCCAGTTATCCAAGGAGAGAGAGAATAAATCTGCGAGTTCCTCCCAGAAGTGAAGTTTTCCCTATGATTTAGTGGGGCCGTAATTCCTGACAGCCAAAAAGAATACCCAAAAGCAAGAGATATGTGGGAGGGATAAAACAAAAGCAATTTTGGTAATTTATTATTATTTTTTAAAAAAAAGCCTGTGAAAGAAGGGTCATTCCACATAATGCTGATTCCTCCCAAGAATCCCATGGATTCCTGTGCTGTCCAACCAATATCCTTAGCACTCCATAAAGAGTTGATGAAAAGTATATCTACGCTTGCCACCTTTGTCACTTGAAAAATGACAATGGTGGGATTGTACTTAACAATAGTACTTTTAATAGGATTGTACTTAATAATAGTATTTTTAATGGGAGCCCAACTTTCTCCCCCAGCCTAAGCCTCGATATTGAGATTTTTTACCCACCCATATTCTTTGAGGAAGAGGGTTTGTCATAATTCACGGAAGAGGGAAGGCTAGATCTAGATAACTCCCTTATTCCTTGGCTTTGTTTCCTTCAAGATTTGACTGGGTTGGTCATTTGTGTCCGTAAGTTTACAAGCCATTGATTTCTATTGAAATTTCTGAATTCTCTGAATTTTTCTTATTTCTTTACACATGGATATAGTCCTAATATATACAATGAGAAGAGCCAAATATGGCAAAGATAATCAACGGTAAAAAGAATGTAAATAACGAAAGAATATTACATAAAAAGAATGAATACTAATTACAAAATAATATTCCAAAGAATCAGGGGAAAGAAGAAGACTTTCTATATTCAACACTCCCCCTCAAGCTGGATTGTATTTGTTGATTAAGTCCAGCTTGGCTTTTAAGACTTCAAAAGTGTTATAAAGCTTTTGTAAGAATGTCAGCAATCTGCATCTTGGTGGGTATGTAGTTAATGGAGACACTTTTGTTTTCTATTTTCTCTTTAATAAAGTGTCGATCAATATCCACATGTTTTATGTGATCATGATGGACCGAGTCTTTGGCAATACTTAGAGTAGTTTGATTGTCACAATATACCTCCATTGGTTCTTCTGATGTGATTTTAAGTTCTAATAGGATGCTTTTGAGCCAGATTCCTTCATATATTCCTTGAGCTAGTGCCTTTAGTTCAGCTTCAACACTACTCCTAGATACGACTGATTGTTTCTTGCTCCGCCAAGTGACTAGGTTTCCCAAACAAAGGTATAGTATCTACTTGTTGATCTTATGCCTATTTTTGAGCTTGCCCAATTAGCATTCATGAATACTTCAATGTTTCTTTTCCTGGATTTCTTGAAGTACGGTCCTTCTCTTGGAGTTCCTTTCAAGTACCTGAGTATTCTATAAGTAGCTTGCATATTTTCTTCAATTGGATTATTCATAAATTGATTTACAAAGCTTACTACAAAACAGATATCTGGTCTAGTGTGAGTTAGGTAAATTAGTTTTCCAACTAGTCTTTGATACTGATCTTTGTTAACCATTGTGTTTTCTTTGCTTACGTGATGATTTGTGTCGATGGGAGTATTAGCGGGTTTGCATCCAAGCATACCAGTTTCCTTTAAGAGATCAAGGACATTTTCGTTGAGAAATACTCGAATCTTGCTTTGAGCGGGCCACTTCCATCCCTAGGAAGTATTTAAGGTTGCCTAAGTCTTTTACTTCTAATTCATTGGCTAAGAGTAATTTTAGTTTTCTTATTTCTTCTTCATGGTCTCCTATAAGGATAATGTCATCTACAACGATGATAATTGCTATTTTACCCTTGCAAGGATGTTTGACGAAGAGGGTATGGTCAGATTGACATTGCAAGTACCCGTTGTTCTTTACTACTTTTGAAAACTTTTCAAACCAGGCTTTAGGAGATTGTTTTAAGCCATAAAGGGATTTCTTGAGTTTGCATATACCTTATTCCTAGTTTTAGTTGATTCTATACTAGTGGGTATATCCAAATACACTTCTTCTAAGTCTCCATTAAGGAAGACGTTCTTTATTTCTAATTAGTGAAGTATCCAATCATTATTCGCTGTTATAGAAAAAAGGACACAGATAGTATTTAATTTTGCTATCGGGGCAAATGTTTCTTGGTAGTCAATGCCATTAGACTGGGTGAATCCTTTTGCAACAAGTCTAGCTTTGAGCATGTCAATTTCTCCATTAGCTTTGTATTTGATGGTGAAGATCCATTTGCATCCTATCATGTTCTTTCATGGGGTAAGTTTGTTATTTCCTATGTGTTGTTCTTTCCCAAGGCATTTATTTTGTCTAATACAACTTGCTTCCAATTGGGGTCTTTAAGACCTTCATAGACGTTGTTAGGAATGCATATGTTGGATAAGGTAGTTGTGGAATGCATCCTACAAGTTCTTACTCCTTTCTGTTTTGCAATGGGAAGATCGAGGTTCATAAGGGTTTTCGTTGTGGAGTTGGGGACATGATTTTCCTGCATTTCGGTCGGCTTTTGACTAAGCACTGGTTTATGTCCAAGAGTGTTTGTTTTTTTTTCGAGTATAGACTATGGTATATTTCCTACATTCGAGTGTGTTTTGGTTGGAAATATTAGTTTCATTATAGACTATGGGATCTTTCCTACATTCGAGTGTGCTTTGGTTGGACATATCAGTTTCATGTTGGAAGGGAGCACTTTCTTCAATGAAGGTTGTTATTGGGGTTTCTTTGTTTTCAAGTATGGAAGGTTCAATGATGTCTTGCTTTTGAAAATAAGGTTGTGCTTCAAAGAAGGTTACATTCATGGAGGTATAAAATTTTCCCGTGGTTGGTGAATAGCATTTGTATCCTTTTTGGCTCAGAGCACGACCTAGAAATATACATTTGATTGCCTTAGGATCTAGTTTACTCCTATTGGGTCGATGATCTTGAACAAATACTGTACAACCAAATATTTTTAAGGGAACTTGAGAGAATAATCTATTATGTGGAAATAAGTCCTTAAGTTTTTATAAGGGATTTTTGAAGTCTAATGTTCGAGAGGGCATTCTATTAATAAGGTATGTGGCTGTCAGAACAACTTCTCCCCAAAAACGATGGGGAGTGTTAGCGAAAAGCATTAAAGCTCTAGAAACTTCTAAGAGATGTCTATTTTTCGTCTCCGCAATTCTATTTTGTTGGGGAGTGTTAGCGCATGTACTTAGGTGGGCAGTACCTTTTTCTTGTAGAAAGTTCCTTGAGGAAGTGTTAAAATAATCCTTAGCATTATCAGTGTGAATGATTTGGATTTTTGTGTTAAATAGATTGAGAATCATAGCATACATACTTTTAAATATGAAAGTAACCTCAGATTTTTCTTTCATTAAAAATACCGAAGTAAGTCTGTTGTGATCATCAATAAGGAAAACAAACCATTTAGCTCATGTTATATTCTAAACTCTACTAGGTCCCCAAACATCATATGCATTATAGAAAGAGAGGGTTTATAAGCGCTTACCGGATATGAAGTTCGAGCCAACTTTGCTATTTCACAAGACTCACATTGAAAAACCTGAAAACTTTTATTAAAAAAATCTGGAAAAATTCGTTTCAAATGTAGAAAATTGGGATGTCCTAAACGATTATGCCATAACATTATTGTACTATCATAATTGTCTTTAGAAACAAAAAAAGTAGATTTGCTAAGACCTAACTCCTTGACAAGAGACTTGGAAGCATTTAGTATATAAAGACTCGAGGATTCCTTGGTATTGCCAATCGTCTTCTCCAAATTCAAATCCTGAAATATGTAATTATGTGAGTGGAAAACCGTAATGCACTTTTTCATAAGTGTTGGTTCGCTTATGGAAAGAAGATTGCATCTAAGTTTTGGAACATGTAATACATTTTCTAACATAAAATCTTTAGAGATAAAAACATTGCCAGTTCCTATCACTTTAGAACAGGTACCATCAACAATTTTACAGGGGTTTGACCGCTACAGTGGTCATAATTAGTTAAAAGTGAGATATCACCTGTCATGTGATATGAAGCTCAAGAATCAATAATCCAAGTACTACAATTTTATTTAGTTGCATTTAAGGACATAAAGGAAGTTATCTGATTGTGCAACGGTAGCCACACTTGTTTATAATGTTTTTTGAGTAGATTTGGGTTGACCAAAGAGTTTTTGGAGAATATCCAACTGCTCCTTAGTAAACATATCATTTTTAGGGGTAATGTTACGTTCGGTTGTTGCACTTGTTTGGTAGGCCTTTCCACGTCTATTGCTTGTTCCTTTGTTTGACTTCCAATCTAGAGGTTTGCCATGAATATCCCAACACACTTCTTTAGTGTGTCCTGGTTTTCTATAATGCCCACACCATGGTCTTGGTTTCGTTTGTCGACTATCAGTTCCTATGTAGCTGATTTCGATTGTAACGGTTATCATGAGTATTTATACGTACCTCATTACCAAGAATTCGAGCAATTAAAGCCGATCCTTCAGGTTTAGAGCTTGCAGACACTCCTAATATTAGTTTCTTCCTACTTTCTTCTCTTCTTATTTCTGCAAAAACTTATCTGATATTAAGGGTTTAATAGCTAAAATTCTACCACGTACCTCATCTAATTCTTTATTAAGGTCGAGAAGAAATTTGAACGCTCATTTCTTCTCAACCATCTTTTTGTATGTAGCTCCATCTGCAGTGCATTCCCACTTGTGGCTTTCAAATACATCAAGTTGTTGCCAAAGACGAGACAGTTGAGTGAAGTAGTGAGTAACTTGCATATCGCTCCGCCGTATCTCGTGAATTTTGCCTTCAATTTCAAATGATTCCGCTGTATTTTCTTGGTCGGAATAGGTTTCACGAGCTGTTTCCCAGATTTCGCTTGCAGTCGAGAAGAGTAAAAATCCTTCACCAATCTCTCTGTCGTCATGGAGTTGATTAGCCATGACGTAACCATATTATTTTCAGCTTTCCATGTCTTGTATTTCAGATCAACTTGGTCTGAGATAAGATTTTCGCTTGATAGATAATCTTCCTTTCCTTTTCCACATGTAAACATCATAACAGATTGTGACCAAGGGAGATAATTTCTTCCATTTAGTTTGTGATTAGTAATTGGAAGTATGGTCCCTTTTGTACTGTTAGAATTTGCAGATCCCATATTATATTGTTAAATTCTGTAGAGGAAGATATTTAGCACTTACCCAAATCTTCCTTGTAACAAAGGAAAAACAAAAAGATACATTCTAAGACCCGATGCTTGAGGAAAATTGATTCGAAATAATAATAAAAAACACGATTAAGATATGCCTAGACCCAGATGAAGTAATAACTGCGAAAAAAAGAGAAAAAAATAGGGGAAATGGATATGCTCATGACCCGATTCAGCAACGACATGAGAAAAATAGGGGAAGCAGATATGCCCGACCCGGTTGGATACACGCGACCCGATTGACCCACAATGAAAACCCTTGCTCAGTTACGGCTTTCTTCAGACACGATTCAGCCCATGATTCTTGGCTGATTTGTTTCAGAAGATTTTGATCGAAGCTTGGCTGCGATTTGCTTCTGATGTGAAGCTTGGTTGCGATTTTCTTCTATTTGGATGATTCCTCACAAATTTGCTTTGGACGTGGTTATGGATAGAGGTTTTCTGATGCACGGCTTGAAACTAATCGGTATGTTGATTGAAGCTTCAATGCTCTGTTTTTCTTTGCTAGGGTTTCAGATGTTGTGAAACCTATGGATCTGATACCATATTGAAATTTCTTGATTCTCTGAATTTTTCTTATTTGTTTATACATGGGTATAGTCCTAATACATACAATGATAAGAGCCAAATATAACAAAGATAAGCAACGGTGAAAAGAAAGGAAATAAGGAAAGAATATTGCAGAAAAAGAATGAATACTAATTACAAAATAATATTCCAAAGAAATAGGGGAAAGGAGAAGACTCTCTATATTCAACAATTTCTAAGGGTGTCAGATATTGGCCTCTTCTTCAATATGAGTGATTTTCATAAGATAAAATAGAGTTCCATCTTAAAACTAATTGGCAATGAGAGGAGTAACTCATGTATCTTATAAAAATGGTGAGATCTCTTTATCTTTCTGATGTGGGATCTTCAACATGCCCCCACTAGATGATGGATTTTTTGGTTCATCATTCTTGGGCCGGAGACCAATTTTTTCGGGCGAAATACCGTTTGAGCTTTATGGGTTCTTATATCATATTATATATAAACATGAGGTTCCATCTAAAAAATAATTGGCAATGAGAAGAGTGAATTATATGTTTTCTAAAGATTGTGAGGTCTCTCCATAGTTCTAATATGGAATCCTCGACAATTTTCAATCCATTGTTTTCTTGTGACTTGGTGATCCAGATTACATGGAAATGGACTGTTTAAGCTTTGGGTGAAGATTATAGGGATGGACCGATCAGATATATCAGAATGTTGTTAAATTGAAAAGGATTTGATTATTAGCCAAGGTCTCTCCATCTGAATTATTTGTTTTAATGTCTTCAATTTGAACTGCGATTCAATGGGTATGAGACATTAGAGATCTCCATTTAAGGGGGAGGAGGACTATAGACTTCATTAATTTTATCCTTAGGCATGAGATGAGTATGTCAAGATAGAAGTAGACAGTGTCTCGGGGCAATTGTACTGGAGTTCTGGAATTATCGACTTTAAAAGATTAGTGCATGTGTAATAACTTGTGTCATTTATTTTCTGGCAACAAAGCCAACAAGGATTTGCTATTGAAGGGACGTTCAGAGGGGCAGTTTGACATTGATACACAAGTTCGCGCAAGCTTGAGTGGGGTGTTGGGTTTATTTTTCTGTAAATACTAGTGGTTCATATTTGTGCAGCTCTGTCCATATTCCAGTTTATTGCATATCCCTTATGCCTTCTCCGGTTAGTTTGGAGTTAGAATGTATGACTCTAGCTTGTTTTGGGAAGGATCCGAAGGCAGCAAACCAAATCACCTTGTCAGATGGAGCATGGTTTATACGGCAAAGGATCAAGGAGGCCTCGGAATTGGGGACTTCACTAACAGCAACTTGGCCTTGATAGAAAAAGGGGCTGGAGATTTTATACGGCAAAGGATCAAGGAGGCCTCGGAATTGGGGACTTCACTAACAGCAACTTGGCCTTGATAGAAAAAGGGGCTGGAGATTTTTTCAGGAGCATGACTCTCTTTGGAGGAAGGTAGTCCTTAGTACCCACGGTGCTGATGATTCTGCTTGGCACACTCTTGGAAAAGGGCATTCAAGCTTTAGAAGCCCCTGGATAAGTATATCTAAATCATGGAAGAAGATTGAAGGCCTTGCACATTTCAAAATAGGAAACGGAACGAGAATCCTTTTTTTGGAAGGATCCTTGGCTCAATGGATCTATTTTGAAGGATATCTACCATGGCTGTATGCTATTGCTTCTAATTCAGTGGGATCGGTTAGTTCTTATTGGGGTTCCTCCACTTCTTGGAATGTTGCTCTCCGAAGGTTTTTGAAGGATGGGGAGATTTTAGACTTTCAAACTCTGTTGCATTCTTTATCTAGCGATTCTCTAAATGATAGTGAAGACTATGGTCACTTGAACTTCAGGTAATTTTTCGGTTAAATCCTTGACAAAGCATTTGGCTTCTTCTTCTAATCTGGACAGCATCATCTTGTTAGGATACCACCTAACAAGGAAATTCTCAAGAACACAAAAACAAATAAGAACTGTAAAAGATAGATATATATTGCAGTATCAATGATGAAAACTACAATATACCATAGCCTTTTTAGAGGGCTACACTCTCCTTCAATTCCCCAAAGGAAATTCCCACCAAACTCTTCATACCTCCTAACCTCACACTCACCTACTATTTATAACCTGAAGAGACCTAACAACCCTCATGGCTAATTACTAGAATACCCTTACTACTAATATTCCACTAATAATCCTCTATGACTAGGGGTCTTACACATCTTTAATGAAATTTGGAAGACTAAGAGCCCTAAGAAAAGAAAACAAATATTTTGTTGTGGATCATGCGTAATGGAAACCTCAATTCAGCTGATGTCCTTCAGAAAAAAACTTCCATCTCAGTGTTTACAATGCAGGGGAATCTCTTAGCCACATTCTATTTGAGTGTGTTTTATCCCAGCATTGGTTCTTGTTATTCGCAGCCTTCAACATTCAATGGGTTTTCTCCAACTCATGGAAGGAAAACGTACATCAGCTTCTTTGTGGCATCAGTTGGAACTCTCAAGCTTATTTACTATGGGTTAATGTGGTCAAAGCATTGCTTTTTGAGCTTTTTGGGTGGAAAGGAATCATCACATTTTTCAGCAGTCTTCTCAACATTATTCTTCCATCTTTGATTCGGCCCAGCTAAAATCTTCATCATGGTGTTTTCTCTCCAAGAAGTTTGAAGGGCATTCCATTCGGGATATATTGCAATTGGCCTGCTTTTATCAAACCTTTCTAAGCTTTTAATTTTTTTAGTTCTTGTTTAATTCACTTGTTTATGTTTTCTATTCTTGTACACATTAAGTTCTTGTTCTTTTTTTAAGTCTTTTGTTTTTAGCTTGTTTATGTTTTGTTCATTGTATCCTTCTGTATTACAGAGCACAACTCTTTACATTCTCTTAATGAAAAGTTTCATATCCTTTTCTAAAAAAAAACCTGGCCACTGTATCTGTTACTAAGATTCTAACGTGGTTGACCATTTACAAAGTTCCTAGTTCAATATTATTTGGATATCCTTTGAAATTCTTTGCTGTGTGGATATTGTGAATATGTATTATTCTCTTTGAGATTCTGATTTTTTTTTTTTCATAAAAAAATGGTTTTACCAGTTGGAAAAAGAAGCACTTGTTAAAGGGATTCCTGTAGGACAAACTCTCGATATAGATATTCCACCACCTCGGCCCAAGAGAAAACCAAGCAATCCTTATCCAAGGAAAACTCCTATATCAAAGTTGGGTGCAAATGACGGGAAGCTCTTGACTTTGGTGTCTTCTTCACAGAGCAAACAAATCTTGGATTTGGAGAAGGAGCCACTGAACGAGGTGTGCTGCACTCTTCTATCTTCTTCCATTGAGTTAATGTTTATTGATATTTCATTTTTCTTATTATATTCTTAGGCCACTAGTGGAGAAGAACAGGCAACTAATGAAAAGGATACTCATGACGATAATTACTCAGAAGTACTTACCCTATCACGAGAGGGCAACTTCTTTTCGTGGAAAAACACAGATTGTGTACCTGCGCAAGTTAAACTAAATGACTCGTGTGCTTTCAGGGAGTTTGTGCCTTCATTCAAAGAGGTAATTGTGCAATATGAAACAAATGAATTTTATATGTTCTCTCAACTTATATAGCATCGTAATATCAATATTACCTTGATGCCAAACAGCCACTCCATGATAAAGGCACGGGCAAAGCTTTAGAATTGGAGATTTCAAGCACTTCACAAGAAAAATCTGTGCCTGCTGAAAAGAAAGAAGCTTTAAGCTGCGTACTGTCCGGAGATGAAATGCAAGCTGCTCATAATTATCCAAGGCATGTGCCTGTGCATGTGGTAGATGGAAGCTTAGGAGCAAATGTTCAAGGGTCAGTAACCGATGCTCCACTGCTGGAATCGACTTTTCATCCAGCAATGGAGGTTCAAAGAGAGCATAATATACTTGGGAATCCATCTGATTCTGTTTCCTTTGAACATCAAAATAATGCACCTAGGTGCATTTATCAATCGTTTCCAACTATTCATCCTCCTCCATTTACCTTACTTCGCCCTAACCAAGAAAATTACAAGTCACTTCTCCACATGTCCTCCTCATTTTCAAGTCTGGTTGTGTCTACCCTTCAACAAAACCCAGCAGCCCATGCAATAGCAAGCTTGACAGCATCATGTTGGCCCTATGTGAATCCTGAAACTTCTGTAGATTCTCCCGCGTGTGATAAGGAAGGTTTTAGAACCAAGCAAATGAATCCCACCCCTAGTATGGAAGCCATTGCTGCAGCAACTGTAGCAGCTGCAACTGCATGGTGGGCGGCCCATGGACTGCTACCTTTATGTGCTCCTTTTCATTCTACCTTTACTAATGCCGCTATATCAGCTCCTGTGGTACAATCATCAGATACCTGTCGAAATCCTGAGTCCAAGGACAAAGCAGAAAGTTCCCAACAAAATGCTGCTTTGCAAAATCAACAGCTGGATGCAGAACAATCAGAAGCTTTAACTGCTCAACATTCAGGTTCCAAGTTACCTACTCATTCATCATCTGATTCTGAGGGTAGTGGAGGTGCAAATGCAAATGATACAGTGAAACCTGCCCATGACGAGAAGACCCCTGCTGAGGTTGAGTTTCATGATTCAAACAAAGGGAAGAGGGGAAAACAAGTAGATCGTTCTTCATGTGGTTCAAATACACCATCTGGAAGTGATCAAGAGATAGATGCAACAGAAAATAACGATAAAGAAGAAAAAGAGGAGGAAAAAGATCTTGAGATGAATCGTCCAGCCGTCGAGTCTAGTAATCGTCGCAGTAGAAGTATCAGTAACACAAGTGAATCTTGGAAGGAGGTTTCTGATGAGGTAAAAAGGGTATGTTATTTTATTTTATGTATTCTATAGCAGTTTTCTTCGTATAATGCTTACATTTTCTTGTAACTTATATCCATACAGGGGCGACTGGCTTTTCAAGCACTCTTCACTCGTGATGTATTGCCTCAAAGCTTTTCACCTCCCTATGATGTAGAAAATGAGAATAAGGCAAATGAGAACGTCGAGAAAGATAGTCATATTGTAGGTAAAGATAGTGGTGGCTCAGTTTTGGACCTTAACAGCAAGACTTGTGGATCTTCTAGTCATCAAGGTACGGAGAGAGATACATCAGCAATAGGTGTCAGCAATGGAGAGGGAGAATTTCTCACAATTGGACTAGGAAATGGTACCCCGAAGGGTTGTCGAACTGGATTCAAACCTTATAAAAGATGTTCAGTGGAAGCAAAGGAAAAAAGAATGACAACATCCAGCAACCACTGTGAGGAGGGAGGTCAAAAAAGACTACGCCTGGAGCAGAATGCTACAATTTGACAGTTGATTCACATGCAAACGAGCAAAGGAAACCTTTGTCTGCTGCATGTATATCTAACCTTCCTCATCGATCTATCTTTCCTACTTTAATTCTTCACGTGTGTACTATAAAATGCCTACATTATGTGATTGGTACATTCGAACTTATACAACTGAACTGAAGATTACCCTAAATTAGCCTTTTTGTAAGAATTGTTCAGTACCCAGTTGCCATTATCTTGCTACCCCTTCTATAGGCTTTAGTCTCTTTATGAAGACGGTACAAACTTAGCATGTTGTCTAATGCATGTTCCAGTATCTAGGAACCTAAAGTCAAATCTGTTAATCGTGTAGAAACTATTAAAGCAATGAAAACATTCCTTCGGTGTGGCTGCTGATGATAATAATATCTTGCTACCTACCATTCATTTTCATGCTATGTCTCTCAGTTTATTTTTATGATGTTATTTTGATTACTAATTTACTGGTTGGATGTTTTCCAGTTACAAGAACAGAACTCTAGAAGACTCTGAGATTTGAGTCAAAGTTGATACTTTGAACAGATTCCCATCTCTGATCTGTATCAGCAAGCATCATGAAAAATTTGGGCCGATGACCTGGGTCCAAAATATCAAATGACCCATTTTTTTTTAAAAAAGGTCAATTGACCCTCTGCTGACATCATCACAGTATGAGATTACAAAATTGCCCCTCCTTTTGTCTCTCATACGATATCCCTCTCTTCAAACATAACGGTTGTCCCAGAAGGTGTCGTTTGAAATTATTGTGGACGTGTCACTCAATCTCGCTCTACAAAATCATTGTCTATCTGCTGCCGTAATCGAAGTTCTTGGGTAAGTGAATGTAATCTTTGTTGTGCATGTTGTGTCGTGTCTGTTTAGGTTTTATTGGGTTGGAATCGGCCTGCACATTCTGTGAGTTTCAGGGTTTAGAAATCGGTCACGTCTATTTTTATTTTGGGTTTCGATGTATTCTACGTGGGTTGAGGACGAAGGAGATATAGTGAGAGCCAAATAAGGTGAGAGCGAGTTTTGCGAGAGCGATATAGATGAGAGTGAGATAAGTGATGGACACTGGGGAGAACTAGATCAGCGAGAGCGAGATGGACGAGAGCATAATAGGCGAGGACGATATGTGTGAGAGCGAGACAAGCTAGAGCGAGATCAACGAGAGAATAATAGGTAAGAGCGAGATAAGTGAGCAATTATAGCGAGACTTTAACTGTATGCATAGTTACTATTTTGTTTAAGAACCTATTAACTAATAGATTGAATGTTTATATCATGCAGGAGTAATTTAAGATGTCAGTCTTGAAAATACGTGAAGTTGATAGGTTTCCAAGTAACGAGCCTAGCCCACATTGTGAATGCTAACAAGATTGTGAAGGAGAATCTTATCAAAGGGCAGTTAGAGATGTTCAAGAGAACAGTTTTTGGGCGATTTTTAGACATTGACCTCGTATTTAACAGCCCATTTATCCACCATATGTTGAGGGAAGTAAAGAAGTAGATAGAGAACTCGATTAGCTTCTTTGTTAGAGGAAAGATCGTCACATTTTCGAAAGATGATTTTTTACTGATTACTGGTTTGTAGCAGTCCCCTACGTGAGTTGTTCGGAGTGAGGAGTCCTCACAAGTTGCAACGAGGTACTTTGGTAATTGGTCGACTTTGGATGCATTCCACCTGAATTTACTAGAATAAGAATACTAGAATTTGAAGTTTGAAAATGCCGATGATGCTATTGAAATCACCCTAGTGTATTACATGGAGGTTGCAATGATGGAAAAGAACAAGCAGAAAAGTGTAGTCGATCATACATTATTTGAAGATGTTGAGTACATAGATTATTACAATAGTCTAGATTGTGGTATAATTATTTGGGAGAGGACACTCGACGCCCTCAAGACTGCATTGAATGACAATGTTGGTCTATACAAGTAGAAATTGGGAGGAAATAAAAATTATGTTGTGAAATACTCGTTGCGTAGATTTCCCCAAGCATTCTAGATGTTCCTTAACTTAAATTTATCTTCGGTTAATATTAACATAGTTATAAATATATGTTATTTTATATTTCGGTGTGGACATACGAGATCTTATCATCGGTTACGGAGAACATTACCACTCGAAAGAGCAAGGTAGTCGTGCCTCGTACATTACGGTGGTCATGCTCTCACTTGGTGTCATTCAAAGTACTCGAGAGGGACCTTTTTTAGTCTCAAAATGTAAGTGTAATCTAGCCGCAATATGTTGATTTGATTGTTAAATAGATACTAACCATCTTACTGGGTTAAACTGTTAATGCAGACAAAAGTAAGAGAAGGTCTTATCATGTCAGATGCTGAAAAGGAGTTTTGGGATATCCTAGTTGATAGACGGGCGCCGTAAGACAAGTACATTCGAACGTTGAGAGTTGGGGAAGCTTTAGTAGTACAGAAAGTGACAGTAGTCAAATGGGGAGGATAGTTCAGAAGGTGGGGAAGGTGATGAGTAGGATAATGCTAAAGGTGGAGTGAGGAACGATGAATCTGATGATGACATAAACATCCACCAGTCCACTTACACCTCAGCAAGGATATGTTACATGATGTGCTGGTGGGCCACATACGCCTTGAGCCTGAGGATGAACGTCCTGAGCCCGAGGAGGAGCGTTTTGAGCCTGAGTTTTCAGCCATAGAGAGGGAGCCAATGTTGATCCTTCTATATATTCGTACATGCAGAGTATTGACAACTCAATATCGACTTGGCGTGTATTGAACCTCGAGGGAGACACGAGAGACATCAAAGCACAATTGTCAACCATTATGTCTCTGTTATAGTTTATGAAGGGTTCTGCAGTGTTTGAGATGACAAGGTCACCCACTCCACAGACAGGCCACGATGCCACTATGTCACCCATCCTTTCTCTATCTCGGTTACCTACTCAACCTTTACATAGGTCACCCATCTAACCTCTACCTAGGTCACCCACCCAACCTCTACTCAGGTCACCTGTCTCACCCCTACCTCGGTCACCCATCCAACCCTTGCGTAGGTCACTCATCCCACCTCTACCTCGGTCACCTACCTGACCTGGACAACCTGATACATCTACCTCACTCATTCCTCTTCCACCTACAGAGCCTGATATCATGGCCCCGCCTATCACTTTTCCACCCACAGAGCCCAATATCACATCTTCGTCTATTTCTCACCCTGATACCTCAACCACTGCCTTTCCCACTATCCTTCCACCTCCAGATACGAGTAGAAAGGACATTGAACTTCTACCTTCTAAGAAATAATGCCTGTTGGAGCCATCGCCTATCGTACAGTCTGACACCATACATTTCGATTCACTGGTATGATCCTTATGTGATTGGAAAATCTCTTTCTTCATATTTGTTATTCGACATGTTCACCATTTTGTTATATTTCTATAGGTTATGGTCGAGAGTCGAAAAACCACTCAGAAGAGAAAGACTGTTGACAAGTACACACCTCTGGTCGAACCAAAGAAGAAAATAACAAAACAAAAGGAAAGTAAGGTACAACTTCCTTTGGACTGCCCATCGATTAAATACCTCTCCTTGGAGTATCTACAACACTGTTTAAAGTGACGGTCCAATACTCCTTGACGCATGAGGTTCCAGCTACTGTATTTATGGAAATGATGACTTGAATTGGATTGTCAGTAAGAATACGGACCACGAGGTTCAAGAAAATGCATTTCGACCATTATTCAAGTCATTTTTTTTTCAGGAATTGATCGAACCAAGTTCATGAGTTGTAAATAAGGTTACGTTGGTTGATTATTACATATTTTTAATGTTCAATTCGCTGTGTAGAGTTACCTTAATGCTCGAGATGGGGTCTACAAACAGATTAAGAACAAGTTGACATTGCACGCTATCATAGTATGGGGGGAAGAAGAAACGTATAAGGATTATATCATGGGTAAATTCGACGTTCAAGTGGTCAGATGTGGCTTTTGTGTATACGACAACAAACATCGGTGAACATTGGATGTTGATTGCATTTGACCTAAATAGAGCTTGGTTGTTCGTATTCGATTCATTATCAACCATGACATCAATGAAGAAGCTGGAGTCTTGCCTTGAACCATTGACTTACACCTTACCATCGCTTTTTCACTATTGTGACTTCAAACGTTGGAAGCCAGACATAGAAACATCCCGTTGGAAAATATCCCGACCAACTACTACGAACACATAACACGAGTCGCTAATTGTGGAATATTTGCAATCAAATTCTTAGAGCATTTGGTGATGGGTAGTGATCCTTCTGTAATCACTCAAGAGAAGATTAGTGACCACAGGATGCAGTTAACATGTCAGCTATGGGCGAACACTCTATATTATTGATGTAATTTTACATGTGATGTATATAAAACTCAGTATTTACATGTGATGTATATAAATTGTCAGTGTAGTTTTGATAACATGTTAAGTAAGCGAGAGTGACACTAAGAGCGCGAGGCATTTACAGAAATGATGATAAAGAGATATAAACATGTTAAGTAACGTTGCTAGATACAGCAAGATTAGCAAGAGCGACACTAAGAGAGAGCAAGACATTTACAGAACAAGTCGTAAAGAGATATAAACATGTTAAGTAATGTTAATAGAGATAGCGAGATTAGCAAGAGCGATATGAGAGAGTGAGACATTAACATAACGAGTCATAAAGAGATATAAACATGTTAAATAACGTTACTAGAGATAGTTAGATTAGCGAGAGCGACAAGACATTTACAGAAAGAGTCAAAGAGTTATAAACATATTAAGTAACATTACTATAGGGAGCGAGATTAGCGAGAGTGATACTAGGAAAGAGCGAGACATTTACAGTAAGAGTCTTAAAGAGTTATAAATGAAGGGAACCGTAAGGTTCGTAGCAAAAGCGAGATTAGTCCCAATTTTCAGTTTGTAAAAAAATATTATACAAATTTTATAGCATGCTAATCGAGGGAGGAAGAAGGGAAGAATTAAAGCTTACCCTTGAAGCCAAAAGGTCTTCACGTATTCCTTTGATCCAGTCACGTACTCTCCCCGTACTTCAGTCCCAAACAGAACAAAAACTCGTGGCCACCACCACAAGTGAACCTCTTGTATTCTCCATAGGGATTGAAATTAGCAGGAGGAGTGGACTCTACTATCTTATTTGGGAAGAGGGAGATTATTTATTTATTTATTTTTATATATATAAATTTGAGAGGAAGTAGAGATGGATTTCACAGTGGGGTAGTAATTTTCCACTCACAAACCTTTTGTTTCTTTTCTTCTCGTGAAAAAGATGAAGACCGTTGTCAAAACTTTCTTCCATTCTTTTTTTTTGCCATACGACTGATAGAGAGAAAAGCTAACTTATTATATGTATATATAACTATATGGTATATCAAATATAACACAACTTATAGTTTTTATATTGTATCAAATACAATATAACCTATACTTTTAATTTCTCTCAATCATTCATGGTATTTAGTATAAATCACATTTATACTAAATTGAATTATATGAATCTCATCCATATAATTAGTATTTGAATCATATTCAAATATTTATTTCATCTCAAAATAAAATTTATCATATAATATATCAAATACATTATATTCATTATATCAATTTTAATTAATTTAATTAATTATTTCACATATAATTAATTCTCTCAATTAATTTAAACAATTCAAATTAATCCAAAATTAAATCTCAATAATCCCTGTTGAGCTACAAAGTGATCTTATAGACTTGTAGATTGAAAATCCAATGGTACTTGGATAATTAATTAAACTCTTTTAATTAAATTACCCAACATCCATTAACTGTTGGTCACTTCACTAAAGACCTATACCTGCACTATTCGCACTACAAATATATTTCTGTGTCCATTGGATATAACCAATCATTAGTACGATGACTCTTCACAAATTGCCTGTAAATATAGCTGGATCAAAATTATTGTTTTGCCTCCGTAGTTACATCTAACTAAGTACCATTGATCCCTCTAATGAACAATAAGTCATAGTTCAACTATGATCCAATCCCTTTAGGGCCAAGAGAGGGTGTGGCCACATTGTTCAAGCCTCTGAATCAGCCTTTAAGGAAGCAATTTATCTACATACCCCGACATCAGAGAATGAGTGAATTCGGTCTTGTGTAGCTGTGTTCCCAACTTCTCATTCAAATGAATCTCTAAAATAGTAGGCATATTGAGTCGGTGATCTGACCACTCTCACCCATGAAAATCAAAGGGGTCGCCTTCAAAGGCAAGAGTTCACAACTCACTCAGGATTCAAGCCATGTCACCTATGGTCATCCTGGTGAAATGTAAGTCTCTACTATTAACGACGTTATATCATGAGACTAGTCATTTCATGGTCGATCTTATACAAACTTTTTGTATAGGATACCTTCGCTCACATGTCTCCACATTAATGATCAAGATTAGATCATTTGTAGCACTTTACAACACTTATAACATCAACAAAGCGGGTTGTATTCATAGTGTCACTAGGATAAGGTACCTAGTCTTATCCATCTACTACAGACCATTTAGCTTATTATTTAAACATGATCTACCTGTATGTTTATACATATAGGTTAGATGATCTGATCCTGATCATTCGTGTTGGGGACATATGAGCGGGGTCGTCCTATACAAAAAGTTTGTATAAGACTTGACCACGAAGTGTTAACGTCTCGTTATATAACACTGTTCATGACAGAGACTTCACTTCATTAGGATGACCATAGGTAACATGACCTCAATCCTGAGTGAGTTGGGAACTCCTGCCATTGATGGCGATTCTTTGATTTGTATGGGTGCGAGTGGCCATGTCGCCGATTCAAACCTACCATTTTGGGGATTTGTCTGATTTGGGAGCTGAGAACTCAGCTACACAAGATGGAATTCACTCCTTCCCCGAGGTATGGGTAAGTAGATAGATGGCTCTCTTAAGGGCTGATTCCGGGGCTTGAACGATGTGGCGCTACACACCTTCTCTTGGCCCGAGAGGTGTTCACACATAGTTGGACTATGTTGTATTGTTCATTAGAGGAATCAGTGGTACTTAAGGAGTGAGATGTAACTATAGGGGCAAAATGGTAAATTGGTCCAATTGTACTTACGAGCATTTGTGAAGGGTCATCGTACTCATGATTGGTTATATCTGATGGACATAGAAATATATCTGTGGTAAGAAGAGTTTAGTTGTTGGCTTTTAGTGGAATCACTGACACTTAACGAATGGTGGATCTCGTGGCTAAAGAGTTTAGTCAGCTATTCACGTACCATTGGAGCTTCGAGCCACAGGTCCATTAGGTCCCCTGGGTAGATTGGATAAAAGTCGAGAACTAGTATTTCGGTTAATTTGAAATGTTTAAATTGACAAGAGGAAGTTCAATTATATATGATATAATTGAACTGGTTAATTATATATGATATAATTGAACTGGTTAATTATATATGATATAATTGACTAAATGTATGAGATACATTCTTTTGGAGGAAATTAGATATAAATATGGTTTATATCAAGTAGAGGAGAAAATACTATAGTAGATATGTGATATCAAACTATAGGATATAAATATAATATGATTATATTTATTAATTTATTAATTGATTAATTATATGATAATTAATCATTTTTTTCCACGTTCAGACGTGGGTAGTGGGCAGTGTTGGTTATGGTAACTGATGGGTTAAAAATGAAAAGAGTTTTCATTTTGAATAGTCATTCAATATTTCTTCGACTGCCCAAAAGAATTCATGAAACGATCGCCCGAGAGCCTATACGATAGTTACTTCTCCGTCTAAACGATCGTCTACCTCACGATTTATCTAAACGATCGTATACAGTTTTCCTAAACGATCGTTCAGCTTTTCATACACGATCGTGTAGCTCCGCTATGCGATAAACACTTCTACTATACGATAGCACTGTTTTCTCTCCCACTTGCTTACCGTCTACACAACTCGTTTGTCCTTCGTCCTCTAGCAAATTCACCAAAGCCCACCCTTTGGGTTTTCACTTCGAGAATACCCGGGGCTCATTAGTGGTGGTGTCGTCCCCACTGCAGCGTTCATGTTCATGTTGATCGTGCTATTGCAGTCGACGTTCTCACCAGGTGTTGGTAGATTTGTTGGAGGGATCCGCTGCGTTGGGGTTCTGAAGTTCGAAGATAGTCTTCAACTGATATGGAACCCTTTTCTTGTTAATTATCTTGTTCTGAGCATGCTGATAATTAGATTTATTTGCATAACTGTATTGTTGAATGTTATATCATTGTATTTCATTCACGGTGAGATCGGATCGATCTAAACACGCTCATGGAACTCTCGGTATGAGATCCTTCAATTGGTATCGGAGCTAGTTTTGATACTCCAATTTCATCTGTTGCAACGAAAATGACATATACATTCATGGTGGGTGCATTTCTACGCTGGTTTAATTGTTAAATCTGCTGTGGATGTGCAGGATTAATGAATGTTTTCGAGATGATTAGTCTCGGTTTGTTTAAGATCCTTTTACATTTGCAGTTATTTGTAAAGATCCCTGCGTTTGTGGTATTAATAATCGTTATCGACTCTGTATTCAAAGTTTATTTGAAGTTTTGAGTCGTTTCATCGAAGTTCTGGGCAAGCATTGCGGCTTTTCGAGGAAGGAGGCGATCTAGGGTTTATCGCATTGTATAGAAGAAGTTCTACGTGATCGCTGTCCATCTCATCGTAAAGATGATGGAGTACGCGATCGCGGTTGAACGCATCGGTTACTCGATGGGGAATGCGATCAAGAGTTGGTCGCATCGGGTTGACGATCGAGTACGCGATCGCTGAGTATGCGGTTGTGTAGACGAGAGATGCTCGCGGATCGCTTAACGTGGCGGGCGCGTTAGACGATCGTTTAGGTCAGCAAGCTTCATCGCTTAATATCGCAAGGTAAATAATTTACCTGGTTGCATGCATCGTGTAGACGATGAGTCGCTCGCGTATCGTTTAAGGCACGCACTAGACGATCGTTTAGGTCAGCAAGCTTCATCGCTTAGTAACTGACTAAACTGCTTAGTAACGCAAGGTAAATCGTTTACCTGTCGTCGCGCTACACGATCGCATGGACGGTCAGGCTTCGCCGCCTCGTCGCCTACCCGATCGTTTAATATTTCTTCTATCGTCTAGTGCATACTGAACGATCATCTACCTACTGGAGTTTACTACACGATGAAGATCTCCTGGCGGTTTAAGACCTAGTTCAAGATATCCTGGAGTTTGCTCCTATATGGTATGCACATATAGTAAATCCCACCTTAGGTTATGCAATGGTCATGCATCATCTCTTTATTGTAATTGTTATAATTTAGAGAAGCATGATTTTAATTATGTAAGAGCATGCTCATGCATCATATAATATAAGAGTTATATTTATGCATGCATAAAAAGCATTGACATGCATCATCTTTATATTATAAATTTTATAGTATAAGGGTGAATGATAGCATGTTTGCTAAGTTGTTACACGTTATATAAAAGTTATATATAGTAATGACCGGACATTGCATAAAGCATGACACATAGGTTACTTTATAAAAGTTATAAATGTCTTGTTGTGCATAATGATTTTAGTTGTTTCTTTTTAAAAGTTAAAGAGAAATCAGAACTAAAAGAAATAAGAAAGACATACATGGTCACTTAGGTTTAATTCATGGTTTTAAAGTGTTTAAAACATGGATCACATAAACCTAAGATCACGATTCTAATATGATTAGCAACCATTAGGCTTTAATCTTTTAATCAATTTAATATGATTAAATTGATTAATAAAAGGTTAAAATGTAGCAAATCTATCTATAAGGGACCTTTTGTCTAAGGCGGGTTCTGTCTAGGCTGGGGTACTTAAGTTGACGAAAACGTAACACCCCTACCTGGGAACTTACCTGGAAAGGTGAATTAGATAGATTTGATGCATGCATGCCAGTTAAGGACAGTCCACTAAAGTGTTTAAATGTGAATACTTGAACTTGTTCATATTTCATAGACAAACGTTGTTTATGAGCAGAGTTTAAAAAGACGACTTAGACTAAAATCAGTAGCCGGATTGTATAGGTTATTGAATCTTTAGGTAGAACATTCAGTGGGAGGTACTTGGGGCATAAGATGTTTCACTTAAACCTTTCATTTTTCTCCTAAATAGTCCACACCGTGAGATTTATCCTCGACCTCGCAGCACCTTTGGCGTGTCCCCCAACGGATGGTGTTTGGATAGGTCAATATCAAGGTGGATGGAGAGATTGTTCATAGTAAGTGGGAGCGGGAAGTGCGACAGCATATCCCTCGGTCCCCCTCGTTAGGTTGAATAAAGTTACTGCGCATTGCCTTGAGGGACCCTGGGAGTGTCCCCCTAATGGATGACAGTTTTGCGCATTTCTTTATTTGATCTCCTGTAAGAGGATAAGGTAACTTAGTCTCTTGTCCTAATCTATCTTTTCCCTACGGTAAGCGCATTAAAGCAGGACTCTGGCACCGAAAGCTAGGGGTTACACTTATTCGGAATAGTTAAAAGTTAACGATTCTGGACCGAAAAATGGTGGCTGTTAGGTTTAGTTCCAAGAGTTGGTTCTGTCTAATGGTTGAGAATGTCTTATCCTAGCGAAGGGGCAACTGATCATCCCACTGGTGGTGTTTGTCCTGTCTCACTGGGGCATCAGTGCAAAATAAAAGTCTATAACTTAGAGTACTTGAAACTGTTTTGCAAAACTGATTGGTTTAAAAGTGGTTTAGCCAAATCTAATAAAGTTTTTTTTTCGTATTTTCAGCAACATTTTCAAATGGCAACAACCACGTTATCGTTCTTAAGCACCGAAAACTAATTGGCGATAATTTTTCAACATGGAAACACATGATCACGACAATTCTAATCATCGAGGATCTCATGTTCGCTTTCATGGAGGCTTGTCCTCCTATTCTAGCTCCAAATGCCGCTCGAAATGTTCAGGAGGCATACGAGCGATAGACAAGGGTGAATTAGAAGGCCCGAGCCTACATCTTGCCAAGTCTTTCTGAAGTCTTGGCCAAGAAACATGAGTCTATGGTCTCAGCGCGTGAGATCATGAAGTCCGTACGGGGGATGTTTGGACAATCGTCTGAACAGCTTATGCATGAGGCTCTTAAATACATATTCAACTCCAAAATGCAAGAAGGCACCTCTGTTTGTGAACATGTTCTAAACATGATGGTCTACTTTAATGTGGCGGAGTTGAATGGGTCTACCATTGATGAGGGCAGCCAGGTTAGCATAATCCTGCATTCTTTGCTAGAGAGCTTCCTGCATTTTGTTAGTAATGTGATTCTTAACAAAGTGAAGTATAACCTTACAACTCTCCTCAACGAGTTGCAGACATACCAATCTTTACTGAAAAGTAAGGAGAGGCAGAAGGGTGAGACAAATGTTGCTTCATCCTCTAGGACGTTCCATAGAGGTTCGACCTCAGGAACAAAGTCTGCACCTTCTACTTCTAACTCTGCAAAGGGGAAGAAGAAGAAGGGTGGTAAGGGAAAAGGGAAGACAGCTGTTAACCCACCATCTGTCGCCCCAAAAAGGTGTCCACAAGTTGCTAAAGGAAAGTGTTTCCATTGCAACCAAGATGGACACTGGAAGAGGAACTGTCCTCGGTATCTGAAAGAGAAGAAAACAGCCAAGGCTAAGGCCAAGCTCGATAAAGGTAAATGTGATTTACTTGTGCTTGAAACTTGTTTAATGGAGAATGATGATTCTGCCTGGATAATTGATTCAGGTGCCATTAACCATGTTTGTTCTTCTTTTCAGGGGATTAGATCTTGGCGACAGCTGGAGGATGGTCAGATGACGATGCGAGTAGGCACCGGGCACGTCGTCTCAGCTGTGGCAGTGGGAGGACTCCAGTTAGCTTTACAGAATAGGTTTCTTATTTTAAATGTGTATATATTGTTCCTGAACTAAAAAGGAAACTTATTTCTGTAAACTGTTTATTGCAATGTAAATATACTGTCTCTTTTGATTTGAATAAAGTATTTATTCATAAAGATGGTGTTTTTATTTGCACAGCAAATCTAGAATCAAATTTATATGTGCTAAGGTCGTTAGCCATTAATTCCCTCCATAATACTGAAATGTTCAGAACTGTTGTAACTCAATCTAAACGTCAACAAATTTCTCCAAAAGAAAATGCCCAACTTTGGGATCTATGTTTAGGTCACATCAATCTCAATAGGATTGAGAGATTGGTGAAGAATGGACTTCTAAGTGAGTTAGAAGAAAATTCTTTGCCAGTGTGTGAATCTTGCCTTAAGGGTAAGATGACTAAACGACCTTTTACTAGAAAAGGTTCTAGAGCCAAGGAGCCTCTTGAGTTAGTACATTCTGACCTTTATGATCTTATGAATGTGCGAGCCCGAGGTGGCTATGAGTATTTTATCAGTTTTACTGATGATTACTCTAGGTACGGGTATGTTTATCTTAAGCAACGGAAGTCTGAATCCTTTGTAAAGTTCAAAGAGTTCAAGGTTGAAGTTGAAAACGCATTGGATAGACGGATTAAAACACTTCGATCAGATCGGGATGGAGAGTTTTTAGACTCTACATTCCAAGACTATTTGATAGAACATGGAATTGTTTCCAACTCTTAGCGTCGAGTACACCTCAGAAGAATGATGTAGTGGAGAGGAAAAATAGGACATTTTTAGACATGGTTCGCTCGATGATGAGTTACGTTTCCTTACCGGACTCGTTTTGGAGTTTTGCAGTGGAGACTTTAGTGTACATACTCAACTGTGTTCTCTCCAAAAGTGTTGCAAGAACACCTCTGAAGTTGTGGAATAAGCGAAAAGCTAGTTTATGTCACTTCTGCATTTAGGGTTTCCCTGCACATGTGCTTGAGGCTAATCCCAAGAAGTTGGAACCACGGTCGAGGTTGTGCCTCTTTGTAGGCTACCCCAAAGGTACACGAGGGGGTTATTTTTATGATCCAACGGAAAATAAGGTGTTTGTTTCAACAAATGCTACTTTCCTGGAGGAGGATCATATAAGGGAGTACAGTCCACGAAATAAAGTCGTGTTACGAGAGCTTTCCAATGAAACTACTGAAACTTCAACAAGAGTTGTTGAAGAGCCTGCTACATCAGCAAGAGTTTGTTGATGGGAGTTCATCCAGTAGGTCAGTTCCACCTCAAGTGTTGAGGGAACCTCGACGTAGTGGGAGGGTTACGAACCCACCCGTTCGCTATCCGGGTTTCATGGAAATCCTTGCTATGGTAACAAATGGCGACGTTGAGGATCCGTTGTCTTATAAGAAGGCAAATGAGGATGTTGACCGGAATGAATGGGTCAAGGCCATGAATCTCGAGATGGAGTCGATGTACTTCAACTCAGTATGAGATCTTGTAGATCAGCCGGATGGGGTTCGCCCTATAGGTTGTAAATGGATCTACAAGCGCAAACGGGGTTATACCCACGGAGAGAGAGTCGACTATGAGGAGACTTTCTCGCTTGTTGCCATGTTAAAGTCGATCCGGATCCTCCTGTCCATTGCAGCTTATTATAATTATGAGATCTGGAAAATGGACGTCAAGACAACTTTTTGAATGAAAATCTTGAGGAGACCATTTATATGGTGCAGCCCGAGGGATTCATAGCTCAAGGTCAAGAGCAAAAGGTTTGCAAACTGAATGGTCCATTTATGGACTGAAACATGCGTCTCGATCTTGGAACATACGGTTTGATACTGCGATCAAGTCGTATGGCTTTGACCAAAACGTTGATGAACCTTGTGTCTACAAGAAGATCATCAACGCTTCAGTAGTCTTCTTATGTTGTATGTAGATGATATACTACTCATTCAGAATGATGTAGGTCTACTGACTACAGTTAAGAACTGGCTAGTGATCCAATTCCAAATGAAAGATTTGGGAGAGGCTCAGTTTGTTCTAGGTATACAGATCTTCCGGGATCGTAAGAACAAAGTGCTAGCACTGTCTCAGGCATCGTACATTGACAAGATGTTGCTCAAGTACTCGATACAGGACTCCAGGAGGGGCTTACTACCGTTCAGGCATGGAGTCACTTTGTCTAAGGAAGTGTGTCCTAAGACGCCTCAAGAGGTTGAGGAGATGAGATAGTTCAGTCTAACCCAGGCCATTTTAATGTTGTTGACCCGTTTACGAAGGCTCTCACGGCTACAGTGTTTGAGGGACACCTACAGAGTATGGGTCTACAGGATTGCCCGTGGTTGGACTAGTGCAAGTGGGAGATTTTCTTGTACTGGGCTTTTATGCCCTAGTTTATTATTTTGTACTAAGTTTATTGTACACCCTACTTCGCTTTAGAACAAGTGGGAGATTGTTGGGGTTGATGCCCTAAAGTCTCGTGTCCTGTAGTTTGTAAACAGTATGTACAAACACTTGTGTTGTTAATATATGATATTTACTTCACATCTTGTATTTTGCTTATTTACTTGTTTTATTTGCTTTACCACAAACCAATAAACATAAAATCCCTGGTTATCTGGATGTGACTCAAGCATGTATGTGTTGACATACAAGTCGATCATGTCTTAAGTGATAACCAAAATGGTCTGTAGTATATGAATAAAGGAGGGAAACCTTATCTTGGTAACGCTACGGACGCAGCCCGCTTTTTGGAATGGATACAAGTGTTATGACTTGTCATAAATGGTCTGATCTTGATCATTTGTGTTGGGAACATGCGAGCAGGGGCGTCCTATACAAAGAGTTTGTATAAGACCTGACCACGAGTGTTAATGTCTCGTTATATAACACCGTTCATGACAGAGACTTCACTTCACTAGGATGGACCATAGGTAACATGACCTCAAATCCTGAGTGAGTTGGGAACTCCTGCCATTGAGGGTGGTTCTTTGATTTGTATGGGTGCAGTGGCCAGGTCGCCGATTCAAACCTATCATTTTGGGGATTCGTCTGATTTGGGAGCTGGAACTCAGCTACACAAGATGAAGTTTCATTCCTTCCCCAAGGCAGGGGTAAGTAGATAGATGGCTCCTTAAGGGCTTGATTCCAGAATTTGAACAATGTGGCGCCACACACCTTCTCCTGGCCCAGAGGTGTTCACACATAGTTAGACTATGTTGTATTGTTCATTAGAGGAATCAGTGGTACTTAAGGAGTGAGATGTAACTATAGGGGCAAAATGGTAAATTGGCTCAGTTGTACTTACGAGCATATGTGAAGGGTCATCGTACTCATGATTGGTTATATCTGATGGACATAATAAATATATCTGTGGTAAGAAAAGAGTTTCAGCTGTTGGTCTTAGTGGAATCACTGACAGTTAACGGATGGTGGATCTCGTGGCTAAAGAGTTTAGTCAGCTATTCACGTACCGTTTGGAGCTTCGAGCCACAGGTCCATTAGGTCCCCTAGGTATGCTTTGGATAAAAGTCGAGAACCAGTATTTGGGTATAATTTGAAATGTTCAAATTGACAAGAGGAAGTTCAATTATATAGAATGATAATAATTGGACTGGTTAATTATATATGATATAATTGGCTAAATGTATGAGATACATTATTTTGAAGGAAATTAGATATAAATATGATTTATATCAAGTGGAGGAGAAAATACTATAGTGGATATGTGATATCAAAATATAGGATATAAATATAATATTTATTAATTTATTAATTGATTAATTATATGATAATTAATATTTTTTTCCACGTTCGGACATAGGTAGTGGGCAGTGTTGGTTATGGTAACTGATGGGTTAAAAATAAAAAGAGTTTTCATTTTGAATAGTGCATTCAATATTTCTTCGACCACCCAAAAGAATTCGTGAAACGATCGCCCGAGAGCCTATATGATAGTTGCTTCTCCGTCTAAACGATCGTTTACCTCACGATTTATCTAAACGGTCGTATACGTTTTTCATAAACGATCGTTCAGCTTTTCATACACGATCGTGTAGCTCCTCTATGCAATAAACACTTCTGCTATACGATAGCACTATTTTCTCTCCCACTTGTTTATCGTCTACATGACTCGTTTGTCCTTCGTCCTCTACCAAATTCACCGAAGCCCACCCTTTGGGTTTTCACTCCGAGAATACCCAGGGCTCATTAGTGGTGGTGTCGTCCCCGCTGCAGCATTTGTGTTCGTGTTGATCGTGCTATTGCAGTCGACGTTCCCACCGGGTGTTGGTAGATCTGTTGGAGGGATCCGCTACGTTGGGGTTCTGAAGTTCGAAGATAGTCTTCAACTAGTATAGAACCCTTTCCCTGTTAATTATCCTGTTTTGAGCATGCCAATAATTAGATTTATTTGCATAACTGTATGTGTTGAATGTATATCATTTGTATTTCGGTCATAATGATATCAGAGCGATCTGAACACGCTCATGGAACTCTCGGTATGAGATCCTTCAGTTTAAATTACATAAAATAACCTAGGATCTTTATTTATTGGATTGTATCATAAAATAATAATTATTTTAATAATAAAAATTTATTTATACAAAATTTACAAACTATAAAAATACAAGAGTGATTTAGGACATCAATTCCAACAAACTTCCACTTGTCCTAAAGCTTCGGGAGCCAAATGTACAATCCAAATAAAATACAAAATACAATAAATTAGAGTATACACTATACCCTAGTAACATCTCCCACTTGCCTTAGACACATGCGACACATCCCGTAGACCTAGACCTTCTAGATGAACCTCAAACACTTTAGCCGTGAAAGCCTTTGTAAAGGTATCAGCAACGTTGTGCTTCGAAACAATTTTCATGCAATCACATCACCTCGATGCACAATCTCCCGAATCAAGTGATATTTTCGCTCAATGTGTTTACCTTTTCGATGACTACTAAGTTCTTTAGAATTTTCCACAACACCACTGTTATCATAATAAAGTATAATGGGTAAAGACATATTTGGAACAACTTCCAAATCAGTAAGAAGCTTCTTAAGCTAAACAGTCTTTTTAACAACTTCACAAGCAACTACATATTCGGCTTCCATAATGGAGTCTGCATGCATCTTTGCTTGATGCTCTGCCAAACTATAGCTTCTCCATTATGTGGATTTTCGAGAATTTCAATAAGTCTTAAAGTCAGAGTCTGTGTATCCTGTAAGGATCAAATCCTTGTCTCTATACACAAGCATATAGTCCCTCTTTCTCCAAAGGTACTTGAGGATTGTGTTGACCATTGTGCAGTGATCTAATCCTGAATTGGATTGATATCTACTGACAATCTCTACTGTATAGCAAATGTCAGGTCTGGTACATAACATTGCATACATAAGGCTACCAACAACTGATGCATAGGGAATTCGTCTCATTGCCTCAACCTTTTGAGGAGTCTTAAGACACTGTTCCTTAGACAATACAATTCTATACTTGAAACGTAATAAACCCTTCTTGGAATTATGCATCGAATATCTGATAAGCATCTTGTGAATATATGATGTCTGAGACAAAGCTAACTTTTTGTTCTTATGATCCCTGATGATTTGGATCCCGAGAACAAACTGCATTTCCTAAATCTTTCATTTGGAATTGGGCAACCAGTCATTTCTTTACATCCGTAAAAAAACTTACATCATTCCCAATCAGTAGGATATCATCCATATACAGCATGAGGAAAGCTACTGAGCTGTTTATGATTTTCTTGTAAACACAAGACTCATCAACATTCTAATCAAAACCATAATATTTGATTAAGCTTGATCGAGATGCTTGTTTCAATTCATAAATGGACCGATTAAGCTTGCAAACCTTTTACTCTTGATCTTGTTCAATGAATCATTTTAGTTGATTCATGTAGATGGCCTCTTCAAGATTGACATTAAAAAAAGTAGTCTTGATGTCCATTTGCCATATTTCATAGTCATAATATGTGGCTATAGACAAGAAAATTCTAATAAACTTTAACATGACAACAGGTGAGAAAGTTTCTTTATAGTCTACTCCCTCAACCTGGGTGTAACTCTTTGCTACATGTCTAGCTTTAAAGGTCTGTACCTTTCCATCTACACCTCTTTTTGTCTTATAGATCAACTAACAACATATAGGTTTTATGTCATTAGGTTGATCTATAAGCTCCCAGACAGAATTGAAGTACATAGACTTTATTTCTTGATTCATGGCTTTAATCCATTCATCCTTGTCACATCTTCCATTGCTTATTTATAAAACAATGGATCCTCAACGCCATTAGGTATGATGTCTTAGGCTTCTATTAAACCCATGTAGCATACAGGTAGGTTCATAACTCTTCCACTACGTCGAGGCAATCTCAACTATTGTGATGGATGTGAATGACTAGATGAACCGACATCAACAACTCTTGTTGATGTATTTGTCTCTTCAACAACCCTTGTTGAAGTCTTAGTATATTCATTAGAAATTTCACTTAAAATAATTTTATTGCATGGTTTATGGTCCTCATGTGGTCTTCTTCCAAGAAGATAGCATTTATTGATACAAACACTTTATTTCACTTGGATCAATGAAGTACCCACCTCTCATTTCTTTAGGGTAGCTTACAAATAGGCATACTTTCAAACAAAGTTCAAACTTTTTGGGATTTGTCATTAGCAAATGAGCTGGACATCCACAAATTCTGAAGTGGCGTAACTACCTTTACAACCTCTCCATAACTCAAAAAGTGTTTCAAAAACTCTCTTTGAGGGAACACTATTCAAAATATAAACAACAATCTCTACTGCATATCCCCAAAACGAGTAAGGAAGTTGAGCATACATCATAGACCGAACCATGTTCAATAGGGTTCTATTTCTCCTTTCCGATACACCATTCTGTTGAGGTATACCAAGGGCTGAGAGTTGGGACGTAATTCCATGTTCTATCATATAGTTTTGGAATCTTAAGTCCATATACTCTCCACCACGATCATATCATAGAGTTTTTATCTTTTTACTTAACAAGTTTTCAACCTTAGTCTTGTACTTCTTGAACTTTTCAAGTGCTTCAGACTTGTATTGCATTAGGTATAGACACTTATATCTAGAATAATCATCTATGAAAGAGATGAAATATTCATACCATTCTCGTGCTCTTACATTCATTGGACTGCAGATATTTGAATATATAAGCTCCAAGGTCTCTTTGGCTCTATAACCTTTTCTAGTAAAAGGTCGTTTTGTCATTTTTCCTTAAAGACATGACTCACATACAGGTAAAAAGTTTTCTTCTAAACTATTTAGAAGTCTATTTTTCACCAATCTCTTGATCCTATTGAGATTAATGTGATCTAACCTTAGATGTCAAAGGTGTACATTTACTTTAGGCGAAATTCTTGGTCTTTTAACAGTTGTTGTCGTTTTGAACATTTCAGTATTTAGCACGAATTTTGTAACTTATGACGTTACATACAAGTTACTTTCCATTGAACCAAAGCCTAGCTCCATTCCATTCTTAAAAATAAACGCTTTATTTTCAGATAAGGATAGGGAATACTTTTGTTCAATCAAACAAGAAACATAAATTAAGTTTCTTTTGATATTAGGAACTACATATACGTTATCCAATAACATATATCGTTTCTTGTCAAAAGAAATAACTTAAGTCTGTCTACGGCAACATCTAAAATGACCTCACCAGTATTAACTCTAAGAGTCTCCAGGAATTAAATCCTTGATAGGAAAAACATACATGATTAGTAGCTCCTGAATCACTACCCAGGCAGAATCATCATTCTTTACTAAACACGTCTCCAAGATAAATAAATCAGATTTATTTTCTTCGAAGTTCTAAGGAGTAGTGAGATCAACTCCATAACCCATATCATAAACTCCAAGTTTCATCTCAGAGAATAATCCTCTTGGATTAACTTCACTAGATTCGACTATATTTGCTTTCTCTATTTGTCCATTAACATTCAACATGGACTATAGTTTATCGAGGGAGTTGACATTACTGGTTTCGTCGTCATCAACCCCACTTTACTTGAATTGTGAGAACTTTTGCTTAAACAATTCTTGCATTGATTGCAAGATCTAATATGCAGTGATCATACTCTCAAATCTTTTGGCTAAGGCATCAGGTATGCTTGTCAAAATGTAAATTTGGGCCTTCTCATTAGCCTTCGTCCACTTTTCGTAAGCATCACGAACATTTCATGTTGCATCAAGGGTTGGAACTTGAGAACAATCCTCAGTCAATATGATGTTGTGGTCGTTAACCACAAAAATTTTTTTAATCGAATCTTTCTAAATTGTATAATTAAAACCAATCAGATTAATAGAGGAAAATAATGGAAAAATACAATTTATCATTTTTGCTAAAAAGAAACAAATTGATCTACATTGGATTTTAGCATAACTCTAAGATATCCAATCAATTTTAACAAAAACTAAATGAACCCAATTTAACATTTAATTTTTGCAATGATGTTTAAGTAATTTAGGACAAAAGCCACCGAAGGGTAGTCAGTTGTTCCTTCACTAAACTGAGACACTCTCAATAAATTATTACACAAAAATAGTTCTTATTCCTATAAAAATTAATCATCATTGATTTAGTCAATAAATTATTAAGCTTAACAATTTCTTGTGAGTGTGACCCTTCATTTTAGACTTTAGAGTTCTGCCCTAATGAGCCAATTGAAGGGAAAAATCAATTGGAGTAAAAACTAAAGTGATCCTATCCATTTCTGGAGTTTACCTTGATGCACAAACCATCTGAAGGGGGACACTCCTAGGGCGCCTCGAGGCCATGCAAGAAGATCTCACATTGTAAACTAATGAAGGAGAGTGTAGGATATGTCGATACACATCCATTTTCGACTTACTATAAATACTCTTTCTATTCACCTTGATATTGACCGATGCAAACACCATCCAAAGGGGGACGCTCCCAGGGCGCCTCGAGGTCAAGCATGAGTCTCATGGTTTGAACATTAAGGGAGAAATGTGAGTTGAAAATTGGCATATCATATACATATTTTTTTCTCCCATTGAGTATTTTTTTTAAAAAAAAAAAACTAGGATTTATTTAACTTAGGAAAAATATGGCTAATTATTTTTACTAAGTGATTGTTTAAGTTTGCCCAACAATAACATTTATTTTGGAGAGTTAAAAATGTTTTATTAATGTTCGTTAAAAGTTTTAACAAACTTTAGTCAATAATTGCATGTTTGTAACAAATATATCGAATTCACCTTCTAGGTTAGTTCCCAGGTAGGGGTGTTCTTAAATACTCCAGCCTAGACAGAACTAGTCTTAGACAAAAGTCCCTTATACAAATACGTTTGCTACAATTTTAATCTTTTATTAAAACCAATTTAATCCTATCAAACTGATTAAAACTTTTTTTTAACTAATTTCTAATCTCATTAGAAATTTTGTGATCTTAAGTCTATGTGAATCATATTTTAAAACTATTTACAAAAATGATTTGAACCTAAGTTTGCATGCAATTATGAATTATTGATGTTAATTTCTAATTCCGTTTAATTATAATGAATATAAAATAAATTAAATAAATTAAAACCATTCATTGCATTTGATATCATACTTTGTAAAATTATAACATTTATAAAATTACCTAAAGTGATGATATGCTTTATGCAATCTCCATTTCATTACTTAACATACATAACATTTATATATACTAAAGTAATGAAATAAAATAACATCCATACATACATCCAACTATATATTATAACTCTTATAATATAAATGATGCATGACAATGTTATTATGCATGCAAACACATAGTACAACATTTATATTATATGATGCATGAGCATGCTATAGAATAAAATCATACAATTATATATTATAACATTTATAATATAAATGATAAATAAATGCATAACCTATGGTGGGATTTTAATATATGACATACATTATGACATATATAATTAAAATTAAACCATACATCAAATGCATAATTTAAACAACAATTTATGGACCGGGATTAGACTCGTAAACTATTAATTAAATTAATATAACATTTATATTATTTTAATTAATCAAAACTAACTATTACATCAAATAATAGCTTAACCGGTTCAAAACAGGTGAACCAAACCTTGAATCGCATGAACCAGGCTGTCCAAAACCCGAACCAATCACGAATCAGCTGAATCTGAACTGAACTACGTGTGAACCGAAAATTTTTTTCGTCTCAAAGCATTACAATGCTATGGAAAAATTTTTCCGTCCGCCCTTCCCACCGTTGCAATGCTAGGGCATAGCATTGTAACGCTGTAGTACAGTCGCCTGTTGTACAGTCGTGAATTCTTTCATTTCTTCTCCGATTTGGCCTCGTTTTCACCAGAAAAAACATTAGGAGCAACATGAACAACTCAAGACAAATGAACTACAAACGCTATAACAATAAATATGCCAAAAAAAATGGGCCCTTACAAATCAAATTTGTAAAGAAATCTGTAAATCTAAAGCCTAATTCCGAAAACATCCATAAATCGCAAATCACATTCATCCATTCATCATCAGTCTGAAGGAAAATACAGAATGCAATACCCACCATCAAACTGAAATTCTATTATGGAAAAAATATGAAAAATTGGGTATCAAGAAGCCGCTCTGATACTAATTAAAGGGAAATGTGAGGTTCGCAGCGAAAGCAGAATCATTTCCAATTTTCAGAGTTCGCAGAACTAAAATTACAGAACAAAAAATATGCATTATATAGAGAATGTTACAACATGCTTTGGAAGGAAGAATAAAAACTTGCCCTTGAAGCCAAAAGGTCTTCACGTATTCCCTCGATCTGGTCACAAACTCTCTTCGTACTTCAATCTCAAATAGAACAAAAACAAATGGCCACATCACAAGTGAACTTCCTGTATTCTCCTTAGGGATTGAGAATTAGCAGGAGGTGTAGGCTCTGTTATCTTATTTGGGAAGAGGAAGTAGGGATGGATTTCACGTTGGGGAGGCAATTTTTCACTTATAGACCTACTGTGTCTTTTCTTCTAATGAAGAAGATGAAGACCATTATCAAAACTTTCTCCCATTCTTTTTCTGCCACACGATTGATAGAGAGAAAAAATAGGGAGAGAGTTATTTTCATAACTCCCTCAATTAATTTATTCAAAATGAAATTAGATTTAATATATATATATATATATATATAATAACTAACTTTTTATATGTATATATCACTATATGTTATATCAAATATAACACATAACTTATAATTTTTATATTGTATCAAATATAGTATAACCTATACTTTTAATTTCTCTCAGTCATTCATGGTATTTAGTATAAATCACATTTATACTAAATTGAATTATATGAATCTCATCCATATAGTTAGTATTTGAATCATATTCAAATATTTAATTCCTCTCATAATAAACTTTATCTTATAATGTATCAAATACATTATATTAATTATATCACTTATAATTAATTTAATTGATTATATCACATATAATTAATTCGCTTAATTAATTTGAGCAGTTCAAATTAATCCAAAATTAATTCTCAATAATCCTTGTTGAGCTACAGAGAGGACCTTATGGACCTGTAGATTGAAGCTTCAATGGTACTTGGATAATTAATTAAACTCCTTTAATTAAATTAACTCCTTTAATTAAATTATCCAACATTTATTAACTGTTGATCACTTCACTAAAGATCGACAGCTACATTATTCGCACTACAGATATATTTCTGTGTTCATTGGATATAACCAGTCAATAGTGCGATGACCCTTAGCTGGGCCAAAATTACCGTTTTGCCTCTATAGTTATATCTAACTTCTTAAGTACCACTGATCCCTCTAATGAACAATAAGTCATAGTCCAATTATGACCAAAATCCCTCTCGGGTCAATAGAGGGTGTGACCACATTGTTCAAGCCCTGGAATCAAATGAACAATTTATCTACTTACCCCGACATCAGGGAATGAGTGAATTTCATCTTGTGTAGCTGTATTCTTAGCTTCCCAATTAGATAAATCCGCAAAATGGTAGGCATATTGAGTCGGCGACCTAGCCACTCTCACCCCATGAAAATCAAAGGAATGTCTTCATAGGTATGAGTTCACAACTCACTCAGGATTCAAGTCATGTCACCTATGGTCATCTTGGTGAAATGTAAGTCTTTACTATTAATGGCGTTATATAATGAGACTAGTCATTTCATGGTTCAGTCTTATACAAACTTTTTTGTATAAGATACCTCCACTCACATATCTTCATATGAATGATCAGGATCAAATCATTTGAAGTACTTTACAACACTTGTAACATCTACAAAGCGGGCCGTATCTACAGAATCACCAGGATAAGGTACCCAACCTTATCCATCTACTACAGATCATTTAGGTTATCATTTAAACATGATCTACCTGTATGTCTCTACATACACGTTATATAATGAGACTAGTCATTTTATGGTTCAGTCTTATACAAACTCTTTGTACATGATACCTCCGCTCACATGTTTCCACATAAATGATCAGGATCAAATCATTTGTAGTACTTGACATAATATTGGATTTAGTGGATGCTCATAAAATACCAATTATTTTAATAACAACAATTTTTTATACAAAATTTACAAACTACGAGAATACAAGAGAGATTTAGAACACCAATCCCAACAATTAATATGTTAAGTAACGTTACTAGAGAGAGCGAGATTAGCGAGAGAGATACGAAGAGAGAGCGAGACATTTACAAAAAGAGTCATGAAGAGATATAGACATTTGAATAATTTCGCCTATGTTCTGTACATAGAGCATACAGTAAGGACTAAAAGTGTCACACGAAAAATTCCACTCGACCGACATTTGAATCATTTCGACTATGTTCAGTAGGTCGCCCGGACGTGAATGGTTTACTGTAGTTTTGTCGATTGTGCCCATAATTCCTATATCTATCACATTTTATTTTTCTGCGATGTTCTCTTCTCAATGGTATTCTTCATACTCTTCGTCGCCCGACCTGTATCACTCTTCTAGGAGGTGCAATATTTTTTCCACATATCTCGGAGATCTCTTCCATTCAGATATGTGACTAAGCAGATTTATAGGCTCTACATAAACAGCTCGATCTGTAAAGACTTCAGATGAGAATGTTTCGTTCTCGGGCAGCCACAATTGCATGCGAACATGGGATACCAAGTGAGTCAAATTCCTTACACGTGCATCCCTTCATATGGAAGTTCACAATATCATCCAATCAATTGTCCTGCACATGGACCCTATAACAATCAATCAGCTCAACTCGATATCATTTGCCCTTATCACACTCACTTGCTAATCAATTTTCACAGTAATCTGAGTGTAACGTCGTTCGAGATGTCTAATAATTTCTCCGTTCATAAAACCATAACTGGATATGGCCTTGAACATGTTCCAATAAGCACATTATGGGTAGTTGTCGATATTCTTTGGTCAAGGAATTGAAATACTCTACAATGTTGGATGTCATGTTCTGTTTGGTAAACACGCGCCCACTTTTCAAGACCGATATCCTCCAAATATTTCGTTACAGCAATATCTCGAAAACTAAGAAGTTGGTCTCAGTGTGCTTGGAACTTTGACATGCAGTATGCCCTGGCTGCATCCTTGAACATCCCAACAACTGTACTGTCCTTATTGTTCGAAATAATATTATTTTCTATGTGGTACGTGCACAATCCATGAAATGTTGTAGGAAAAATTGTACGAGTGGCATCGCCAATAGATACCGCCCGATCGGACACGAACAGCAAGTTAGAGGGTTCTCCAATGGCATACTTCAAATTCGACATAAACCATTTTCATGCTCGATATAGCATATGCTTGTGAGTATACTTGGTTGTTACCGTCCATGCAAATGCTGACCAACATTTATAACCCTATAAATGTGAGCTTTAAGTTCTTCATTCTTCAATGTAATAGGCATAATAATTCATGTTAGCTCGCCTCCAATATACAAATTTTGGTTTTCCTCCTAGTCACCTTCATATTGAATTAGTAGATACTTTTCTGTCATCCTACAAAGCAATAGAACATTTTTCATTAAGTTGTACAAGCAGATGAATATCGTCTAATACGTATGGATCTCTCTCACTGTCACTCTCTCTTGCTCTCACTCTCGTGACTCTCATTGTCACTCCCTCTTATTCTCGTGCTCCCTTGCTCTTGCACTCTCTCACTCTCTCGCTATTGCTCTCTTTCGCTCTCGAGCTTTCTCGTTGTCGCTCTCTCTCACTCTTTCTCTCTAAATCCTAAACCATTGGTAATGATCGCTATCACTTACACTCCTTTCATTATGCTATTTCCATACCTTTTTTTAGACCACGTTCCAACAAACACCAATGAAACCACGTTCTAGAAAAGTTCATTCCATTCTAAAAAACTTGTTCTGAAAACTCCGTTTTGTTCTAAAAACTCCGTTATGGAAAACCTCGTTCAATAAATCTCCGTTCAACAAAATCACAGTTCAAATGAAGTTTAGATCTTAAAGAATTCACCATTATATGTTTAGCGTGTTAACGATTTGAGGTTTTAAACAGATGATTTCGTGAAAATTGTCAAATCATTCGTACACTGACAAACAATCACATCACAATGGAAGAGAGACAGCAAGAGCAAGGTCCATTGTAGCGAGAGAGAGACTAATATCATGAGTGACAATTCTTGTAATCTCATACCATAATGATGTCAGCAGATGGTCAATTGACATTTTCTTTAAAAAAAAAAAGAGTGATTTGGCATTATGGGCCTAGATTTTAGGTCACTGGTCCAAATTTCTCAAGTATCATTGAGAAGAACATGGCTGGCTGTAGGTTAATTTAATCCCATCATTTTCTTTTGGTTTATTGTGTAGGTAGCTAATAGGAGATGATGGATATTGAAGGGAGATTTGTGTACGGATGACCCTTTTTCAACTTCTTAAATGATTAATGACCTTCACAAATAAATGAAATTTAATCTTATGCTTTCGTCAAAACGCACTACTGTGTTTTATAACGTATCACGTTAAGGACGACCATGTCTATCGTAGTCCTATCGTGATATTCATTTTCTTCATTCCACTGTAATATTCATGTGAAAATACAGCAAAGTGGGAGAAAAATGAAGATCACGATTGACATGACTATTGCATTAAAGCTACAATAGACATAATCATCTCTAACATGATACTATATAAAACATTATTAATGTATTCTGACATAAACATAAGGTTAGATTTTATGCGTTTATGGGGGTGGATCATTAATCATAAAGGCATCCGTATCAAAAAAAAATTTTATTGAAGAAGATGAACCTGAATCCTAATTTCAGGTCATTATGACTGTTTAATTTAGAAAATATGAATATGTTCAACTCCACATGTTTCGGTATTCTTGGTGGTTAAATTCTTTCGTTCTACTTTTAATATTGTGGTGGTTGAAACCAAATCTGTACTACTTTACAAACCCCAGTTTACTTGTTGACAATGTAAAATAGAAATGTTAATTGTTATTGTTTTCATATTATTTACTAAGGTCTCGTTTGGTAATTATTTCTTTTTTTTTTTTCAGTTTTTTAAAATTAAGTTTATTTTATCATAATTTCTTATAATGATTTGCATCTTTCTTAAGTACAATAGTTGAATTCTTAGCCAAATTTTAAAAACAAAAACAAGTTTTAATTTTTTTTTAATTTTCAAAATTTGACTTGGTTTTTTTAACCATTGATAAAAATTAGATAATAAAAAAAAAAAAAGAAATTTAGAGGTAGAAGTAGTGTCTATAGACTTAATTTTAAAAAACAAAAAAACCAAAAACCAATTTGTTACTAAACGGACCTAAATAATTGTTTGATGCTATATATTAAAATTGTCTGGAAGAAAAATTGGAATTAAAACATATTGTAATTACCAAATCACACCTTTCATATTTCTAGAAAAGTATAGTATTAACTTAATAATATGGTAGCAATATTTGAAATATTGATATCGATGAAAATATATAAAAATATTGATATCGATGGAAATTTCAAGAAAGATATTGATGTAAATTGTTATAATCAGTTAATGAAACTTTGATTTTGGCTTAATGGACTATAGTTGTCCATTTTTAATCATCATTTTTAATAAAGTAAGATAACATTTAGAGGAAAAATTAAAAAGATATTGTCCTTTTAGAAACTATTTAGGAAAATATTGTTGTTTTCAAACTATTTGTAAAAATATTGTTTTTTTTTTATAAATAAGTCGAGGGTTGAAAATTCGACCTAGGGTCGAATTTCAACCCCGATCGTATTTCTAAATTTTCATAAGGTCCTCCTAGAATTCCTTCCAAAGCTTGTTGATTTATATTTTTAACGGATTTGTATCTCAACAAAAGTCTGACTAAATAACGACGCTAATAATCTCCTTCTTTTTTAGCCACTGAACTTTTTCCCAATCAAATTCGAGAGCAAGAATTATGAGAAGATTTTGAGAGAGAGCGAGAGTTGAGAGAGCGAGAGCAGAGAGCGGAGAAATTACCATAAATTTTCCCTTTTTTTTTTCCTTTTTTAATTATTACACATTCCACCTTCTTCTTTCTAATCCTTTTCTTTTTTTTCTTTTTTAATTTATTTTTTAAAAAATATTTCAAAAAATATATTATTATTTATTTAAACTCTAAAAAAAATAAATTAAAAAAATAATAATAACTCATAAAAATAAAAAAAAATGTAAATTAAATATCTCATTATATAAAAAAATAATTACAAAATCAATATGTCCCACAAGGCAGACGTCGTCGATTTCGAGCTGGTTGTCGTCGTCGACTTTCGAACTTGAGGTTGCTCGGTTCTTCTTGATGTTGCTCTGGTACCTCTGCAGGCACTTTCATAATATAAATATCATTATGTCTTCCACTACCCCGACCATGTCCATGCACGTATGAAGACGAAGGAACCAACCTCTAGTCATAATGTCCTGAACCAAATGCTGGCGTCATCATCATCGGACTAACATAATCAGTTTGACTCTAACATCTGCGTCATAGGGGGAAACTCTTCCACATTATGTGCAACCTCATCAAACTCATCCTCTTCCCGAACAGGTCCTCTACATTTAGGAGCTGGTGAGAGAACAATAGGTATATCAATACATATAATGAATTTCCGTATAGCTTTGGTTGTCACTACATTATAGCAAGAAAATCTGGTTCGGATCATTCGCAACCTTCATGGAGTCTAATGTTGTTCGATCTCTGTGAATATAATAATTAGACAATATCTAAAATAATTTTAAATTTAAAAATAGATAATATTCATTCATTTACCAGATGATCCACAGTATCCGTACTGAGTGATAGCGCCTTGTGATATTATTTACACATGAATATATTCTGGAGTGAACATCTTGTTAAATTAGTTCAAGAGAAAACCCCCACTACAATAAACCTTGCACGATAGTGCCATCGCACTACCAAATTGCAACTTTTTCGGACTAATCTCCAGTCCTTAGGTCAATATCATGCAGTACGGGTCAGTATTACAAGGCGATGGGACTTCCTGCTTGAAAACCGAATTGTTCTCATCACCCTGTCAGGAAGATGCCACTCACCAATGTGAAAACATATGAGAGGACTTTCATTCTCGGGTCCGCCATATGTTTTGACCATTCGTACAAAATTAGGCAAATATGCACAATAATTTTGTACGACTCCCAACATAACCTGAAACATAAAATTATATTATTAGAGAATATTAAAGACAAATACAATAAAAATGTGAATAAAATAATCAATTAGGTTTAGTTGTAATGTACCTGTTCAGGTTGAAGCAGATCAAACATGTATCTTTATCTGATCGTTGAACTACATGTGTGGCTGTCTCAGTCACACATAAAATTTGTCTCTCCACCTAAATTTTTAAATTGAATAATTTAGAAATTTAATTAACTAGATTAGGATATAAAAAATTAAATGAATTAAAACAACATTTAACGGAGACACGTAGGCTCGTCCAACTAAACTTGAGCGAGTTCATATAACATGAATGTAGCTGTGGAGCCATTTGTGGAAATTGTCCCAAGCCCATAGTTGCAAAAGTAATGAGAGGACCAGCTATCTCTCGAACCTCAGGTCTTTGTCTGCTTATATGAGCATAGTTGTCTATACAACCATGCCAAGCATGCTCCACCGAAACATATATGCTCCACCCCATGAATACCGGCCCGCATCTATTGGAGGGTTAGCTAACAAGTGGCAGGAACATCAAGTGAACAAAATGACTTGATTTTATCTGAAAACAGACTTCCACCACTCATTTATATATAAATTTATATATGCTCGCCGCAAATTTATGACAGTTTCCTTTATCTATCATCTGTGAGCTCACGAAAATTGTGTTCCTAACCATATTAAACTTAACCCTCGATCCTTTAATCTGGTTGGCAGGGTGGAGGTTCCGTCACCGAGATACAAGTTGACAAAGTATCTAACTTAAGTATCTTGTACATCACTCCAGTGACCGATTTCTCACCGTCAATAGTTAACATCCCCACAACACTTCTATAATTCTTGTAGAGTTAGTGATAGTGCACTCTTCCAACAGACATTATGGAATGTATATGTCCATCTCGGGCTCTCCCATCTTCTTTCGAACAAGGCTGTGATTCAGATGATTGAGGAGAGTAACATTAGTGCTATACGTTGTTCAATTTTGTAAGAGTGATAATGTGTTACACTTCTATGTCTTGTAGAGTTGATAGTGTTTATGTTTCATGTAACAAGTGCAAGCATTTCGGCATTCCATGCTTCATTTTTATGGCCGTTTGCTCACTATTTAACATGAAACTACGAAAGATTTATTTGAGGAACTACTCAAATAGTCAACGTTGCTGAATGTTTACTTCTCCTCAATTTCTCTGTGCGTCCATGAAGATTACTTGGGATCACGCTACCCTTAATATGCCCCGTCTTACATCCTTGATCCATCCGTTGTTGAGAAGAACCTGTGATAGACGAAAAGTTACACGTTATTCACAACGAGATATGATTGGACAGAAACCAGTCCACTCGACAATGATATGGTTGTTGTACTAGTTAGAACATAATCGAAGGAAGTGTACTTCGTTTATTAAGACGGGCTCTAGATAGTTAGGATTGAATAATAAAAATAATTTTTTTTATATTACTATATTCACTTTATTGTATATTTCAATTTTTTTATTATAATTTATTGTAATATTCAAATTTTTTATTAATAACTACTGTATATTCAATTTTTTTTTGTATCATATAAGTTTTACATATATAATAAATCTAATATATTTAATTTATAGTTATAATAATAAATATTCAATTTATTGTCTAAATGATTATTAATTTATAGTATAATAATTCTAATATATTCAATTTGTTCATCTAATGATTATTCAATATAGTATTAATAATCTAATATATTCAGATTTATGATTCTAATTGATTATTCAATTTATAAATATAATAACTAATTATATTCAATTATTAGTCTAATAATTATTCAATTATAGTATGATTATTAGCTCTTTTTCTCTTTTTTTATATATATTTTCTATAAAAGTTTCAAATAAAGTGAAGGCTCTCGCTCTCTCTAATGATCTCGCTCTCCAATCTGCTTTTCTCACTTAGAGAATCTCGCTCTTCTAGTCATCGCTACTCATCCTAGATCTTGCTCTCATCAGTATCGCTTTGTCTCTGTAAGATTCTCGCTCTCTCTTAGATTCTCGCTTCTCTCATTCATTCTCACGCTCTTTACTGTATGATTTCTTTTATTTTTGTCATGACATGATTACTAGCTTTTCAATTTCTTTTTTTGTAACAATATCACATAACACTTTTTTTGATTATTGTACTACTTACCAGGAACTACCAATGCGTAATGCTTAGCATATTCATTTGTAATTATTGAATATCTCATTTTTCAATTATTTTCAACCATTATCATTTTTACCAAGTTTAATGTTATCAGATTAGTAAAGCAATATAAACTTAAAATCTCAGCTCTCTCACAATTCTCGCGCTTTCGAATTCTCGCTCTCGCCTAAAATCTTTTTTGAATCTTCGTTCTTTCTTTAAAATCTCGTTCAAATCTCTTCCTCTCCTACTATCTCGCTTTGAATCTCACCTTCTCTCCTTAATCGCTTCAGGCCCCCACTTATCTCCTTAATCAACTTTGAAGTTTCGATCATGTGTTTTAACCTTCGGACACCTTAATATACAAAATTTGTTCGTAGACAAAACTAATTCAGAATCGTTTCTTTATTCCAAGGATAACTTGTATTCCATGCGCTTCCTATTCGCTTGGAGTTCGTCCCAGGAAATATTAGTTCATCCCCACCCCCTCACGGTCAATCCCCACCAAAGCCATACCGTCATAAATTCGGAAAATGATAATAAAATGCATAGGTTGTTAGATTAGCAGCTCGTGAGTTACACAAGATACATTATTTTAGTAACCATCATCATTGTTTTTATTTCCTCTATGAGGGAAAGAAAAGTAATAAACCTTTGCATCAATACGGGGTGGATGTGTGTCTAAACTTCAAACCTTC